>NC_025994.2:118604396-118651618 GCF_000442705.2 Elaeis guineensis | reverse complement strand
AATAACTTGGTGTTGTGTCATGATGTGCTCATTGTAACATCATCACTTTTGGGGTTCACCAGTGTCCACGGCCGCACGGATTTGAATGATGGCTCCATTCGTGTCATGCTCGTAACTTTCTACATGCATGCAATAAATTATCACTCAAACAAATAGCCATAATCACAATAACTACTTCTTTTAGCACATATTATATTGTTTTTAATTAGATAATTAAATAAGAGTTGATAACAATAAAGAGTGAGAGGGATATCAGCATCACTGAAACTACGTGCGACTTCTTAAACAACTTTATTGAGTACCACAGAAAGAAAGAAAAGACGAGGAAAGGCAAAGGGTCCCACACGTTCTACACGGTTTGGAGGATGTAGGATAAAAGAAGGATCCCAATGGCATATGCCAATATTCTTTCCACCTCCAACCACTTGCGCTTGGCTTACTGTCTTTGCATGCTACACTAGTGGCGAAATACCTTTATCCGGAGATGAGTTTTTTTTTTTTTCTCTTAAGAATATATTAACCTGGACTTGGTTGGGTGGTGTGGACTGTGGAGGAATCTTCCCTGGTTGGGAAAAGAAACGAAAGGGGATATATATTTTTCTATCGAGGATATAGTATATGCTTGTGCATCACATGGCATTTGGTATTGTTCTAATGCTAGGAGCGTATTTTAATAGCAATTTCCTGCTTATCTCTAAAGCATATGCAAACGTGTCATGCATTTCCCTACCGTGGGAAGGTTGGCGAGGAGACAACTCCTGTTTACCGAGCAAATAATATATTGTGCTTTTTGATTACATCATACTTGTTTTGCCTGTATGACATAGATAAATGAGATAAATGAAGCCTTTAGTGTCTTGGGGAGTCTCAAAATTCATATCTTTTGTTAAGATGTTCATAAATTAATCCTTTTTTATATGGTTGGAGTGCTCAACTGTGTTTTATTGGATGGCCAGTTCTGTAAAAGGTTCAGACTTCATTTCCTCATGAGCAACGTGCTGGTCCTGTCCAGTTGAAAAATATACAAGTAATTTAAATATTTTAGTGAAACAAGTCCTTTTTTTTTGAAAAAAAAAAAAAATCTTATTCCTTATCAATTGCTTCTATATTTAATTCTTTACCCGGTTTATTGATAAGCATCTATAGTAATGAAAATTGTATTCTTTTTGACAGAATGAGAAGTGTACTTTTTAATAACAAAAATGAATCTAAGAGGTTAAGATTATCCCTTATCATCAAAAAAGATCTTAAGATCATGATCAGTAGGCCTTTTTAGGTTGCACATGGTATGTCGACATGTCCACACATGCAAAAGAAATCAACGACGGAAATTCCATTAAAGAGTGGAATATATGTAACTCTATCATAAGAAACGCCAATAATTACAGCAAACATATAGTTTTATATTGCATCATGTCCTCCCTCGACATGAGTTCCTCCCACATAATCTTTGGACAAGGTTCGACCGCTGATCACATACAAATATTTTATTGAAAAAGTTAACGTTTCAAAAGGGATCCTGGCACATTTCTTTATAATTTCCTTTAAGCCAAGGGGCCAAAACAACCATGTTTAGTTACATATCCTGGTACATGGCTTTATAATATTGCCCCATTTGAAAGGCTGATCTTTTGACTTTCCAGCATGCCTCTATACACTTTGCAAAGGTTGTACCATAATATCTCTTGCAAAAATTAGTGGTAGGACCCAGTAGGAAGTGGCTTTGTAGTGGGCACTGTGATGATCCTCTATCAGGGTCCATCTACCACTGTTTTCCTTCATCAAATGATGAATGGAGAAGACAAATACTCCCCGAGTTTGTAGCTGTTGCCCATGTACTGACACATCAAATCTACCAAAGCTTGTGGACACATCCATAAATTTCACAGGTGGCTATCTCTGTCATCCAGTTTGGACTAAGCATCCCTCCACAGATTGGTGGACTCAGATGGTATCTTCGTAGATATTTCCCACTTCTTCGGGGAGAAAAAAGTTTAGGATAAAGCTATGAGAGAACCATGTGGCCCTCGTCCTTGAGGGTTTGGCCTTTGCTCGAGGGGCACCACCAAATAGTTGTAGTCAAGGGTTAGATATCCATATCGTATCGTGTGCCCCCGAACATGACCAAAGTCGCCAGTAATGACGATAATGTTGACCATTCGCCACGGAATTTGAGGCGCCCATAGGTTTTGCTTCACTTGTGCGGAAGCGTGTCCGAAGTTTGCATCTTGTCCTGGATTGCATGTCCTGGTCATCAGTCCCAATCACGTGGCTTCATTTATCGGCATATCACTGTTCATACGTATAAAATAAATAGAGGATTAGGGGAAGATCCAAGAATATGCCGGATATCGTGGCCTTGAGGTGTCGATGATATTGTTATTATAATGTGAAATAATATTCTCCATTTCTTGTGCTGCTTTTTTTTTTGGTAAATGTCCATTTCTTGTGCTTTAAATCATGATAACTGCTCCAAATCCTTTGTCATTAAAATTGACGAGTTGGTGAGTAGATGCGGTGGATGAGATTTATAGGCGACCCGTTTGCTCGTCAATGCACGTGCAAACTATAAATATTTATTATCTCTATCAAGTGTTAAAAGATTATCTATCAATTAGTATAGAATTAAAATTAATAATAAATAATTATATATAAAAAATTAAATAATAATAATTTATATAGTTCGATTCTTGATATATATTTAGAAATGAAAATAGAGAGAGATTTTACTATATTAAAAAAAGATAGAGTATAAAGAATATGCGGCAATTTAAATAACACAAGTCATGTTCAATAAATCTCCATCTTAGCTCGAATTCCATCAAGCTATGATATAAAATGGTGAATTCCTCTTTATCTCCTCTAACAATACTTCTAAGAGCCTATCTTAGCATTTCAAAAATATGATCAAGTTTAAGCAGTACTTGAATTTAAGAGTGATAAATGGCTTGATCATCCTATCTGCTGGATTATCTATCATAGAAAATCTTTTTTAGTGCAATAACTTCTTGTGATACAATATTCTAAACGAAGTGATATCTAATATCAATATATTTGGTTCTTTCATAATATGTCTAATTTTTAGTCAGATATATAATACTTTAGCTGTCACAATAAATAATAGTTACATCCTATTATAAGCCAAAATCATCAACTCAATCTTGCAATCAAATAGATTTCTCACCGTCTTTATTACTATCATATATTCTACCTCTACCTCTGTAGATAAAGCAATAATAGACTATAAAGTCACTTTCCCACTAATAGCATAATTTGAGAGAATGAAGATATAGTATGTCAGAGACCTCCTCTTGTCTAAGTCATTTGCATAATCAGAATCTACATAACCAACAATACTATTGTAGTATCTAAACCTCAATCTAATATCAAATTAATATTCGTGTGCATCTCAAATAGCATAAGATCCGTTTCACAGCTTGTCAATAGACCATTTCTGGATGCCTCATGTACTTACAAACGACTCTGACATATTGTGAGATATCTGGACATACGCAAATCATAGCATACATGATGCTCCTAACTTCACTAGCATATAAAATGTATGATATATATTCTTCCTCATTTGATTGTGGAAATAAAGTAGCTGAAAATTTGAAGTACGCTGCAAGTAGAGTACTCACTGACTTGTAATCCTGTATACTAAATGCTCAAGCATTTCCATAATATATTTTTTTTGTAACAAAAATAATCTGTCTGTGCACCGATCCCTATGAATGTCTATATCCAAAATCTTCTTTGCTGCACCCATCTTTCATCTCAAATTCATTATTAAGCCGAGCCTTCATCTCAAATTCATGATTAAGCTGAGTTTTTAATTTCTTAATTTTAGAAATATCTTTACTACAATGAGCATATTATCAATATAGAGCAACAAATAAATAAAAAAATAATTTGAAAGCTTTCTATGATAAACACAACTGTCATTGTCATTCTGTATATAACCATATTTAAGTATAAATGCATTGAACTGCTTATACCACTATTTCGGAGATTGCTTCAAACCATATAATGATTTTCTCAACAAGCAAGCATAGTTTTCTTTATCTTGAACAACAAATCCCTCTGGCTGTTGCATATAAATATGTTCATTAAGCTCATCATGCAAGAAAGCTGTCTTGATATTAAATTGCTCGAGCTCTAAGTCAAATAATGCAACAATGACAAGCAATACATAAATAGAACTATATTTTATAATAGGAGAGAAACTTCATTAAAGTCTATATTTTATCTTCTATTATAGTCTTTTACAACTAAACATGCTTGGAACATTGCTACTTTAACTTTCGAGATTGTTTCTTTCTTCTTAAAAACTCGTTTGCACCCAACTTTGGCCCTGTGGTATTTTACTAGCTTCCATATCTGATTCTTGTGAAGAGACTCAATCTTTTCACTCATAGCAATAGACTATTATATATGCAGACTCGATAACTACGACTGATAACCTCATAATAACGAATAAAATCCCAACCTCAATAGATTTTGCTACAAATAATACAAAAAAGATTAAATTGTATATCCATATCTCTAAGGGGATCTAATCTACTCATCGATTTATCAATGACTATTGTGTACTACTATTCATGCAGGACATCTCTCTTATCAACAATCTCAAGCTTATCATCTTGAACTGGCTGAACTGAAATATCAACTTGTGATGGATGAATTGAAGTTGGAATCTCAAACTTTACTTGCCTATCAACATTATGATCTTTATTTATAGCAACTAACTCATTTCTTGAATGAAACATAGTTTTTCAATCAAAGATAACATCTCTACCGAATATAAATTTCTGAGAACCAAACTCAATATACCATAATTTGTAGCCTTTCACCCCAGATTGATAACCAAGGAAGATATATTTTAATGCATCCTTTTCTCAAGTTTACTGTCATTGACATGTGCACAACTAGAACAACCAAATATCTTCAAAATAAAATAATCAATAGATGTACTAGACCATATCTTAATAAGAATCTTGGACTCAGTAGCAGTGGATGGAGACCCACTCACCAAGTAGAAGGCCATAGTAATAGCTTTAGACTAAAAATTCTAAGATAAATCTAATTGAGAAAGTTTAGACCGTGCTCTCTCCAAAAAAAATCATGTTCATACATTATGCAATACCATTTTGCTGTAATGTCTTTCTAACTATGTGATATCTTGCAATACCTTCAACCTCACATAACTTATTAGATTGACTCTCACAAAACTTCATGCCATCAATTATTAGTTCTTAATTTATTGATCTTCTTACTAGACTGTTTCTCAATAAATACTTTCCACTACTTAAAAGTGAAAAATACTTTATTCTTATACTTTGGAAAGTATATTTAAACTCTTCTCGAAAAATCATTAATGAAAGTCAATAAATACCAAAACCATCTTTAGACTAAATGGGTGCAGGACTCCAAAGATCATAATGGATATAATCCAATGTGCCCTTTGTCCTGTGGATGGCTATACTGAACTTAACTCTAGACTGCTTCTCGTAGATATAATACTCATACAAATCAAGTTTTTTGATTTTTTGACCATATAATAAATTTTATTTACTCAAAATAGATATGCCTACCTCACTCATATGATCCAAACGTATATTACGTCACAAATAAGTACTATCCAAATCTAGATTTGATGAAAAAATTGGTATAGCATCAATAACTGTGCTATCCTAAAGTAAGTGGAGGTGATGCGTGTCGTAGCACATCAAAATTAATTCTACTCACTACTATGTAGATAGGATGAGTCAGGATCGTATCCGCAGGGATCTTAATTGATTATTTTAAAAATATAAAATAATAATAATAATAAATTATAAAAAAAATTAAGAAAGAAGTATGAAAAATAAAATTACTTTTCATTAATCTAATAGAGAAGCATACATAAAGAAAAAAAATAAAATTATGATATAAGACAACTAAACCAAGTTGATTTTCTTGCTGCACCTGATAGTGAACGTGTCTCTTTGAATCCTTCATCTTCTTCCGTGTAGACAGCGATAGGATGGCTGGAAGGCTTGGTACAGAAATTCTAAGGAAAAAAGATTGATGGAAGCGGATATGTAACAGAGAAAGGGTAACGGCATTAGGATTAGAACTTTTCTTAGATTTGATGGGATGTAGAAAAGAGATCTATGGAGGAATATGTTGTGCTAGGGTTAGTACCTCTCCTAAATTTATGAAGAAGAAAAAGAGGGAGAGAGAAAGAGAGAAGCTTGAAGAGAACTTAGGCGTTGGCTTGATTGAAAAAGATGGAGGTCTTGGGGTTCTATTTATAGAGTGACGAGGCTAGAATTTTATAAAAAGAGAGATGGCAGTGTGAATAAGGATCCTTGGATCTTCATATTGATTCTCCTCTATTGATCAATAAGTTATGTTCATACTTAGTTCCATTTATCTTTTAATCTGAGTTTTTGATTGGAGAGGTTGCTTCTTGACCCTTGATTTTTAAGTTGTGTTTGAAGCGAAAATTCAGTGCAGGGGCAAAATGATAATTTTAAAACTTTTTTAAAATTATTATTTTACAGTGAAATTATTAATTAATCTCATTAATTAATACTAATTAATCCTACACTAGGATCTAAATATGATACAACAGCATGTATTTAAATTTGAAATTCAAATTTGAAACAGTAAACTTTTTATTATACTGTGTTCAGAACACATCACCTTTTGCGGGTAGTCGATCACCGCAATCTGATCACCGTCGGGGAAGCTCTGATCTTCACGTCACAGCCACACTAGTGTCTGACCTCTGCGGATCATCCACACGAAGCTCCCGTCTGATCGGCTCCTCACGAATGCTAGTTCGTGATTTCACCTTTTTGATGACTGATGTTGATCGAACTCCTTCGATCGATGTGTGCCGACTCCTCGGATGCTCTGGATCATCTGCACGATTGGTTGAGAGGCTGATGGATCTCTTCCTAAAATTTAGTGAACTCATAACACTCGTGGCACACAAATCTCACTTCCCGAACCCTAGGTAGAAACCCTAGGGTACACACCAAAAATCCTGCACCCAATTTTCTTTCTTTTCTTTCTTTTTCTCTCAGAAGGTTTTGGACCTTCACCTCATGCACAAGACTTCCTCACGCCCCACTTTCTTTCTCAAAATTTTTCTACGCATGCCCCACCTCCTTATCTCTTTTAAAACAGTTCAAAACGTGTCTTATCCGCGTGAGAGGATAAAGACAAGTGGTTACACATTTGAATTCAAATCAAATTTGAATTCAAATGAAAATCAACTCATCCCTATCCACTTATGGCGTGAGAAGAGAAGGGCGTGGACTCTTTGTGCGTGGAAAGGTTTCACGAGAAACTCTTTCTCGTGTGAATTATGTGGCGCACAAGATGGATAAGCTTGAAGGCAAAAAAGATAAGTTATCCATTCAAATTCAAACACGCTTTGAATTTGAATGATTAACTAATCAGCTTTATCCATCCATATGGTGCACAAAAGTGGACGTGAGAGAGCTTTGCGTGGGAGAAAATTCACGAGAAGTTTCTTCTCGTGAAGTCAAATGGGCGCAGAGATTTAAGATGGTGCAGGGATTCAAATTCAAATGGTGGTTTGATCTTAATTGAACCAACCTAATCAAAATAGGTTAAGCACAATTAGACTAAATTAAACCCAACTTAATTAGGCTTAATTAGGCTCAATAAAATCTTAATCAAATCAAAAATTGACTAAACCCAACCCCTGATCAAATCAGGGACCAAACCATCTCGATGATTAGGTCAACTCTTAACCTAATCGGGTCAAACCCAACTGAATCCAATTTAATTGGACTTGATCCAAAAATAATTACTCAATCAAATTGAGTTAATTAGCGATCAAATCACTAATAAAATCTCTCATAATTATTGAGTCCAAATTTGATGGGCAATCGGGTATCAAAGTCCATCAATATGAAACCTTGATCGAAGAGTTCAAATTTCAAATTCAAAATTTGAAATTTAAAATTTTGACCCCAGTACCCAAAATGTGTGGAACTCATGATCAGAGAATCCTAATTCTCAATCATAGAGTCTCAAACACATAAGACTCATAATCAGCCATCAGATCAGAAAGGAACCTCTAATGTGTGTGACCCCGCAGGTTCGAATCTAAGCCGGTAGCACAGGAACCAATTCCTATACTAATCGAAGTGACCATCTAGCAATGGTATCCGACGATCGGATAGGTCGAATAGTCGCAATCGCAACATTCAGAACCTACATAAATATGGTTACCGTATAATTCATCCCTTTTGACCCTTGTGTTTAGGATGACTCAGGGTTAAACTGTCAATCCTGATTAGATCATCCGAGTCGTGTTCAACTCAAACAGTCCTGTGACTCCTCACTAGCACTACCCTGGCCAAGATTTTGCTAAATTGAAACATGACTGTACACAGTTCCTAAACTGGAGTGGTCAATCCCATCTTGACACACGCACCGACAAGTCAAGTACTTGACTACACCCAGCAGCCTTCCCTCACTGAATTAGAAATTCAGGTAGTCCAGTGCCTAAGTGCAGTGAGTTGCTTGCAAGTCACCGTGGCGGTCTCAGATCGGAGGGATATTTATACCCATATCCCATCGGAGCAAATCTTGATAGCAGAAATAGCTCCGGAGTCGGTCACGTTCAGTGCAGATGTACCATTACATCTCACCTGTATGCCATACCAGTGTCTCCACACTCTTTGATTATGAGGACAACCAACCCATATGGCACACAACGACCTATGCTCGATAAATGTTGTCATCCTTGGTAACAACGTATCATTTGGTCGCGAACAGGTTTAAGGACTAAGCGACAAATCCTCCTTTGTCGAGTCTAAATAGTCCTAAGGACTTCACCACAACACAGGAGTTCATTAGAAGATGAAACATTTATGATGAAAAAATACCAAAATAATTTTTATTTATTTATAATTCATGTACTAATACAAAAGGAGCACAACCGTCAACAGGCTGACGATTGGCTTTGGGACACTATTCTCAACAGTGTTCACACTGAAATAAGAGCTGGTTGCTTGGTTCACTTAAATCTGAATCAATTTGAGTCCAAATTAAATCGTATGAATCCAAACTCTCAATTACCTATAAAATAGACTAGATAAAATTAAATTTTTAATAAAATAATATTAATGATTACAATATTTAGTGCCTCTAGTGTCCTAAATTAAGTATTCATCACACCTTCCAATTTGAACTTTACTCATCCTCGAGTAAAATAGATACATTAGCATTGTACACCAAATTATCTTTGAATTGAAAGTTATCCTAGACATTCCTAACTATAGTTAATATTTGGCTAGATCATTAAAGAGATACTTCATTGAATTATCAATTCGACCCAATTAATGGTTGAGTGTTAGCCATAAAATTTTTAGAGATCTTCTTTCACCGACTTCTCACTCTACTCTTTAAGTCCTCAAACTTGATGTGAGCAGGATTTATTGTCTTCTTACAATTTAGTCTCCTTATTTTTTTTTGAAAAAATATTTACATGTATAGTCAGTGCAATGTCCTAACCCCTTAAGATTTCTAATTGACTTTTATAGCGAGCTTTAGGCCAATGACTCCCAAACCAGCTGACTTTAGGACATTAGGTGTAAGGCACCCTTCAGGCTTACTAACTCAAGTCAAAAAGGCTACAAGTTAAAATTAACTATACAAGAGATTTTTTCACATTCTCACCTTTTCACACGAACAACAATACTTACTTAGACGAAGGAGTCTGATTACTTAGTGAGAAATATTAAAAATTCTTTTTTTATTTTATCTCTCTTTTTTTTAATAATTTTTTTTACATATCTCGACCTTTCCACCCATAGATAAAGCAGATTCTTTATTGAGATGGTGGGAAAAGGGTTCTAGAATCACTTTAAAATTTAGTCTAATCTAAATTTTTTTATTAATTGGGTGTCCTTAATAATTTTTTTCTCAATATCTCTAAAATTATCTAGACCGTTAATCATTTATTGATTAGAGTGCCTAGTTAACTTCAAATTGAGATAAAATTTAGATGCACAAAACTAATTATTTCTGACCATACTCGAGGACTTAATTAGTTATTCTCTCTCTCAACTTAATTTTTATTATCCTCAATGGAAGAAAAGAATCATAACAAAGCAAAAATAGTGTAACAAAGAAGGACACTACTTGAGTTCGATGTGTGTAATATTGATTAAGATGTCGTTCATTGCTGGGCTAGTGTGTTCTTGACTCCATTGATCATGGTGCTCCTCCCAACTTGGCTAATTATCCTTTTCAAAAAATTTTATAAAATAAAAAAAAATTGGATAGCTAAAAAATAAAATATTGGGTTGCCTCCCAACAAGTGTTAAGTTTAAAGTCTTCAGCTAGACTAAGTCAAAGTTCCATTGTAAATTGGATCCTGTAATTCAATTGAGTCAACTTGCTTGCCATCTCTAATTTCATCCACATAATATTTTAATCATTGGCCATTTACTTTGAAGGTATTTTCCTGTTTAGGATCTTTGATTTCAATTGCTCCATGAGGAAACACCTGAGTTACGACATATGGTCCATCCCAATGTGAACGAAATTTTTCAAGAAATAGTCGCAACCTCGAATTATAAAGCCACACTTTTTAATTAGATTCAAATATTTTTCATGAAATATATTTATCATGATAAGCCCTAGTTCGAGTCTTATAAATTCGTGAACTCTCATATGCTTTATTACGTAGCTCTTCTAATTCGTTCAATTGTAGTCTCCTATTACTACTCATATTTTTCATATCGAAATTGAATTACTTTATGACCCAAAATGCGTGGTGTTCTAGCTCTACCGACAGATGGCAGACTTTTTCAAAAATGAGTCGGTAAGGAGACATTCCTATCGAGATCCTGTATGCAGTATGGTAGGCCCATAATACATCGTCTAATCGTCCAGACCAATCTTTTCGATCAGACCTAACCGTCTTCTCAAAAATTCGTTTGATCTTTCTGTTGGAGACTTTCACTTGATCACTAGTTTGGGGGTGATATGGTGTGGCAACTTTGTGAGTGATTCCATATTTCTTCATTAAACTTTCAAAGTACTTATTCATGAAGTGTGTACCTCCATCACTAATAATGGCTCTTGGACAACCAAATCGATTTAAGATATATGTTGGATGAATTTGATTACCATCTTGTGATCATTCGTTCTGGTTGTCATAGCCTCAATCCATTTAGATACGTAATCTACCGCAACCAAAATATATTCATATCCATAGGATGGAGGAAAGGGGCCCATAAAATCAATTCTTCAAACATCAAAAACTTCCATGATTAAGATGGGAGATAGGGGTATCATGTTTTTTCTAAAAATATTTTTCGTTTGCTGACAGCGCAAGCACTCAAGGCAAAATTTATGTGCATCCTTAAATAATATCGGCCAGTAAAATCCACTTTGTAACACTTTTGCAGCCATTTTCTTTCCACTGAAATATCCCCCGCATGCATGAGAATGATAAAATATAAGTATACTTTGATACTCACCCTCAAGGACACAGCGTCGAATTACTTGGTCAGGGCAATGTTCGAACAATTCGGGTTTCTCTCAATAATAATGTTTGACCTGTGAGAAGAATCGATCTTTCTCCTATTTTGTCCAATGGAGAGGAACTTACCATGTTACCAAGTAGTTAATGATGTGGGCAAACCATGGGATTTGATCAGAGAATGTTGCAAAAAATTATTCGTCAAAATTTTTTTTCTTAACTTCATCTATACCCATCGTATGATCAACTAAGATTCTAGAAATATGATCAGCGACCATATTTTCGAATCTCTTCTTGTCTTGAATTTTTAGATCAAATTCTCAAAGCAGAAGGATCCATCTTATCAATCATGATTTAGTATCTTTCTTTGAGAGTAGTTGTTTCAAAGCCGCATGATCAGAATACACTAGAACCTTAAATCCTAACAGATATGAACGAAATTTATCAAGGGCAAATACCACCGCTAGTAGCTCTTTTTCTATCGTAGTGTAGTTCAATTGAGCATCGAATAGAATTTTGCTAGTATAATAGATCACATGTGGCTCCTTATTGATTCTTTGACCTAAGATGGCCCCTATTGCAAAATCGAAAGCGTCACACATGATTTCAAATGGAAAAGATCAATCAGGAGGTTTTATTATGGGTGCTGTTGTCAGGACTGTTCGTGATGTGTAGAAGGCTTGTAGACATTCTTCATTAAAGACAAATGGTGTATCCTTGACCAGCAGATTGCACAAAGGTCTCGATATTTTGCTAAAATTTTTAATAAAGCATCTGTAAAATCCAGCGTGACCTAAGAAAGATCATATTTGTCGAACCGAAGTGGAGGGTGGTAGTTTTGAGATGACTTCAATTTTTACTTTATCTACCTCAATCCTCCTTTCAAAAATAATATGTCCTAATACGATTCATTTTCGAACCATGAAATGGCTCTTTTTTCAACTTAAAATCAAATTTATCTCCGTGCAGTGCTTAAGGACTTTGGAGAGATTATGAAGACAATCCTTAAAAGTGGTTCCAAATACGGAGAAATCATCTATAAATACTTCGAGATATTTATCCACCATATCCGAAAAAATGATCAAAATGCACCATTGAAATGTAGCGGATGCATTGTAGAGTCCGAATGACATACGTCGAAAAACGAAAGTGCCGTAGAGGCAAGTGAAGGTGGTCTTCTCTTGGTCATCCGAAAATATAGGTATCTGATTGTACCCCGAATAACCATCTAGAAAACAAAAAAAATGTTGACCTGCTAGCCATTCTAGAATTTGATCGATGAAGGATAATGAAAAATGATCCAGTCTAGTAACGACATTGAGTTTCCTATAATCAATGCACACTCACCAACCAGATGGTGTGCGAGTGGAAAGCAATTCACCTTCTTCATTCTCCACCACAGTAATACCTGCTTTTTTAGGTACTACTTGAGTAGTGCTGACCCATTTACTATCAGATATGGGGTAGATGATTCTAGTGTCTAATCATTTTATCACCTCTTTCTTCATTACTTTCCACATATTTGGGTTCAGTCTCCTCTGCATGTTTCGATAGAGTTTGGTATCTGTCTCGCAATGAATATGGTGCATACAGATGCAGAGGTCAATTTCTTTTAGATCGACAATGGAGCCTCTTTATTTTCCTTCAGAACACCAACCTATTGTGCTTCTTGATCCGGGGTTAAGTCTGATGCAATGATCACCGAAAGGGTGTCATTAGGTCCTAGAAATGCATACTTGAGTGTGACCGAAAGTAGCTTTAATTCTAGTGCAGGTGGTGATTCTAATGATGGGGCTGTAGGTGTATTGGCTAATGCAGGCAATGGCTCATACTTAATTATCCAATGGGGAGTAGTTTCATTCTTGATGTATCAACTAAAATATTTACTTCTTCACTACCTCCCTCCATATCACAGTAGTCCACTCCAAAGTATATCAAATGGGTATCTCAAAAATCATGTGCAAAAATCATTGATGTTGCTTCCTCTATAATATCTTCGAATGTATCTATCTCGAAGCAACTATCCATTGATGGTCCCTGGAATGCACTAAACATATTTAATTTTAGTTTCTTATTCCCAAATGATACGTCCATGACTCCTGTCCTACAATTGATGCACGCATTTGCCGTAACTAGGAAGGATCTGCCTAAGATAATGAAAATTTGCCTTGGATTGCTACTCAGTTCCATATCAAGGACTAAAAAATTAACTAAAAAATAGAACTCATCTACCTTGATCAAAACATCCTCGATCATCCCACGTGGTATCTTAATTGATCTATCAGCTAACTGTAGAGTGACTGATATAGGTTTCAATTCTTTGAATCCAAAAAATTCATAAATCGAGCTAGGTAAAAGGTTTACACTCGCTCCTAGATCTAAGAGAGCTTGTTCGATGTGAAGGTCTCCTATAATACAAGAAATGATAGGGGTACCAAGATCTTTAAGCTTTGGAGGGGTAGCGTGCTGGAATACAGAGCTAGCTTGTTCGATGAGGCATACTTTTTTCGAGAGTTGTGATCGAGATTTATATTTCTGGGTACACAATTTCTTCAAAAATTTTGCATAAGCTGGGACCTGTTTGATTGCATCTAGAAGGAGGAGATTAATTTGGACTTGCTTAAATAATTTCAACATCTCATCAAGTCTTCCTCCTTTCATATCCACAAGAGTGGGGGCCTTTAGGACACTCGAAAATGCGGCTTTAAGCAAGTAAGGTGATTCTAGTGCAGTTGGTTCCTTTTCTATTTTTGTATCCTTCTTGCTCTTAGGTGATTTGGGCTTAGTCAGAGATCTAAGATCGGTCTTATTGATTTTACTCGTGTGTTCAATGATCTTCCTACTTTTAAGAGTCATGATTGATTTGGCATGTTCAGAAAAAGTATCTGGAGTATTGGAGCTCTCAACCATAAATTATCCTCTCGGATTGCTCTCAGATTGGCTAGATAATTTTCTTCCTTCTCTCCTACTGACTGCAGTTACTAGTTGACCTATTTGGATTTCTAGCTTAGCAATAGATTGCGTGTGGGAGTTAAGGGTCTGGGTGTTAACTTCTAATCATTCTAGCGCTTTTAGAACCTTATCCTCAAAAGTTGAGCTATGACCAGTGATAGATGGTTGAGGAGTATTTTAAAACTGGTGGTATGGTCTATGCCTATATGTCGGGTACTGATAATTTGGTCTAAATATAGCAGGGCCAACCACTGGCTGTGATTTCTCGAAAAAATTTGGATGGTTTCTCCAGTCGGGGTTATAAGTGTTCGAATATGGATCATTTTCTGATCTACAAACTTATTGGGCTTGAGCTTGCTGGACCTGCTTATGCACAAACTCAGAAAATTAAGGTGCGGTTGGACATTCACTAACAAAACGAGTTGGGCTTACACACAATGCACAAACATCTTAGACTGGATTAGGTAGAATCGAAGAGTGTCCGGTATTCAGAAGACGATCTAATTTTTGAGACAACTCATCTACCTTACTATGGATATCCATAATATTTTCAATCTGATAGATTCTACCTCTTTTCTATTGAGACATGGGTTGTTCTCTAGAGGTGGCAAACATGTGATGTAGGAAGTTCTCACTAAGTGTTTCAAAGAGCTGTCAACCCTCGTCCTCACTCTTTAGCATGAATATCCCACCACATGATGCATCGATCATTTGTCGGTGTTTCTCCGATAAACCATCGTAGAAACACTGAACAAGTTGCCATTTGAGAATAGCGTGGTGGGGGCATATACGAATAAGATCTCTTAACATTTTTCATGTCTCATAAAAAAGTTCACCATCCAATTAGGAAAAACTAGTGATGGCTTTTCTAATTTGATTCATTTTTCCAATTGAAAAGTATTTCTTGAGAAATTTTCTCTGAAGATGGTCCCAAGTTGAAATGATTGTAGAATCTAGGGAGTTTAACCAATGCTTGGCTTTATCCTTAAATGAAAAAGGGAACAGTTTCAACCCGAGGACATCATCGGAGAAGTTTTGAATTTTTAGTGTAGAACATATCTCAAAAAATTCATCCAAGTATTTATACATATCCTCATTCGTCAGTCCATAAAATGATGGAAGCATTTGAATAATGCTGGACTTGATTTCGTATTGTGCCACCTCCACAGGAGGAGGCTGGATACATGATGAGTAAGTGTAAGATGAAGGAGTAAAATACTCTCTTAATTATCGTGGTGGGTCAGTATCTTGTTTTGGATCCATAGTTTTGATTTGGTTTATTCGAAATATTTTTTCTAGCTCTAGGTCTAATGGGTGTAAATCAGGTTGTAATGATCGGTGTCCTAGCATGCACCCAAAAGATCTTATCGAGTTTTAATTTCAATAAGTTTTTTTTTTGAATAAGAAGAGGAAAGTAAGAGGAGGGAAACGAATTCGAAAAAAGAGAACCTAAGGAGTTCTAATGCTCAGAAGATAGAGAAGAATTAATTAGATTTGATATTTTTAGTCAACAATCAAGTAGTTCAATCAATCCTATCTGTTGGTGCAAAAATCCGCTTGCGCCGGAGAAGCTGGAGTCGGGGAAGTCGCGGTCGCCGCCGGGACCTGCAAGGGAAGTCTAAACCGGAGGTGGGGTTGCTCCGGCAAGACCCTCCGACGCTCAAGTCAGTTCTCTGCCTCAACAAGAATGGAGTGCTCGAACGGAGAATTTAGCAGAGTTTTGAGATAGAAAAAATGAGCTTAAAGAATAACGTATCTGGGTCCTCCTTTTATAGGCGGAGGAGGCAACGGATTGATGGCGACGTTTGTAACCATCCGGTAGTGGGCCGCCCATGGTCAGGGGAATTGATTGCGAAAGATAGTGGGGTAGACCCATGGCTATCGTCATAGCCCGCCACGTAGGGCCTGTTGCAGGTAGTGGAGCGGCGTCCGTTGCCGCTAGTTGTCAGCGAGTAGTGGGATCGTGCAGCACCTGCCGCAGGGAGCGGAGCAGAATCGTGGCCGTTGACACAGTCTGTCAGAGAGTAATGGGTCCGCCGCAGGGGGTGATGGAGCCGCACGGAATCCACTACAGGAAGTGGAACAGGATTATGGTTGTTATTGTGATCTGCCAGGGGGCGCGGATCTGTTGATCGAGGCTCGGCAGTGGTCGGAGTTCGGCCTTTGTAGGAGTCCGGGAGGGGTCCTCCTTTCGGTTGAGGTCGTGGGTGGAGTCCGGCTCCAGCAGCTGATACTGAGGTCGGAGACTGAGGTCGGAGCCTGGCTCCCGTAGGAGTCCGGGTGGAACCCTCTCAGAGCCGAAGTTGCAGGCGGAACCCGGCTCTCGTAGGAGTCCGGGCGGAGTCTGCTTGCGGCTGTAGTCGTTGGCGTCGAAGATGAAGCCCGGCTCCCTTAAGAGCACGGGCGAAGTCCTCCTGCAATTTAAAATTAAAGGCGAAGTCTGGCTCTCGTAGGAGTCCGGATGGAGCTTACCAGCAGTTGATACTGAGAGTGGAGCCCGGCTCCCGTAGGAGTCCGGGCGGAGCTGCGCTGCTGTCGGCGGTGGAGCCCGGCTCCCGTAGGAGTCCGGACGGAGCTGTGCTGCTGTCGATGGCGGAGCCCGGCTCTCGTAGGAGTCCGGGCGGAGCTGTGCTGATGTTGGCGGCGGAGCCCGACTCCCGTAGGAGTCCGGGCGAAGCTGTGTTGCTGTCGATGGCGGAGCCCGGCTCCCGTAGGAGTTCGGGCGGAGCTGTGCTGATGTCAGCGGTGAAGCCTGGCTCCCGAAGGAGTCCGGGCGAAGCTGTTCTGCTGAGGATGGCGGAGCCCGGCTCCCGTAGGAGTCCGGGCGAAGCTGTGTTGCTGTCGATGGCGGAGCCCGGCTCCCGTAGGAATCCGGGCGAAGCTGTGCTGATGTCGGCGGCGGAGCCCGGCTCCCGTAGGAGTCCGGGCGAAGCTGTTCTGCTGAGGATGGTGGAGCTCGGCTCCCGTAGGAGTCCGGGCGAAGCTGTGTTGCTGTCGATGGCGGAGCCCGGCTCCAGTAGGAGTCTGGACGAAGCTGTTCTGCTGAGGATGGCAGAGCCCGGCTCCCGTAGGAGTCCGGGCGAAGCTGTGTTGCTGTCGATGGCGGAGCCCGGCTCCCGTAGGAGTCCGGGCGAAGCTGTTCTGCTGAGGATGGCGGAGCCCGGCTCCCGTAGGAGTCCGGGCGAAGCTGTCCTGCTATCGATGGCGGAGCCCGGCTCCCGTAGGAGTCCGGGCGGAGCCGAGCTGCTGTTGATGGCGGAGCTCGGCTCCCGTAGGAGATTCCGTCGAGGATTTCGGCTGTGGGTATTTTATACCCAACACTATCTATGGATTATCCTAGATCTAGATAGCTCCTAACTGCCAAGGTCACCTTCAAGCACTCCAAGTAGCAGACTAGCCGCTCAACTGGCTAGATAAGTATAAAATTGGTGGGGATCCCCCCATTACTTTTCTTAGACATCAACTGTGTTGGTCAAATTAGCGAACGGAATCAATTAATGAACCACCTTTCTTCATGACATAATTTCTGAACCACTTTTCTAGACACCAGTTAAATTGACTAACCTGAACCCGATCTAACTTTTAGGGTTCTTTGTCCTACTGAGCTCGAAGATCCTTAAGGGTCAACGTCTAATCAATTTTAAATTAGAATTTTAGGTCAATATAATTACAAGGTGATGATTTATGCGCCAAGGAAGGGTGATGAAATCTCCACCTTATGTTGATTCGGATTTTGCCCTTAAATTTTTTTTTATAAAAATATGCAATGCAAAAAGAAAAAATATCCAAATATGTTAAGTAAATTTTAAAATTTAATTGATTTATTTATATTAGTCAAGTGTTATGTATTATCATTGTATTCTTTTTATATTATGTTATCTTTTAGCAAGAAGAAATAAAAAGTAAGTTTTTAAATTAGGTTAATTAGATATTAGAAGATCAAGTAAATCTAACTAAATAAAAAATAAATTATACTAAGATTAAAAGGCAAATAGGTATTCTACAAATAAAGCAATAAATCAAATCTACTTTTAGGATAATAAATTATTCTAAGTTATAGAAAGAAGTAAATCACTAGGAATAATAGACAATAATAAATAAGATAACTACTTAATTATGCAAATAAGGTAATCTTACAGTTAAGAATAAAAGGTAACTACGTAATCCAAATAAAAAGTTAAGAATCTAATCTACTTATGAAGTAAAAAATCACTAATTATATAAAATAATAAATTATTCTAATCTATAGAAAGCAGTAAATTACTAAATTATAGGAAGTAAAAAATATTTCTATGCATGCAAATAAAGAAATCTAAATATAAAATAGTAAATCTACTATATATGAAAAGTAATATGAGACAGAAATTTTGAAAAAAAATACATAAAAGGCAATCAAGCAATCTAAAGTAAGAAATAAAAATCTAAAAAGTAGTAAAATATTTTTTTTATTTTATAGATTTTTTTTTTATTTTGAAATTTTTTTTTCAAAACAATTGCACCAAAATTTCCAACAACGGTGCCAAAATTTAATACGTATCATAGCACACCAAAATTAATCATACTCACTATATGTAGATAGGATGAGTTGAGATCGTATCTGCTGGGATCTTAGTTGATTATTTTAAAAATATAAAAAAAATAAATTATAAAAAAAATTAAAAAAGAAGCATGAAAAATAAAATTATTTTTCATTAATCTAATAAAGAAGCATACATAAAGAAAAAAAATAAAATTACGATACAAGACAACTAAACCAAATTGATCTTCTTGCTGCATCCGATGGTGAATGTGTCTCATTGAATCTTTCGTCTTTCTCTGTACAGACAGTGACAGAATGGCTGAAAGGCTTGGTACAGAAACTTCAAGGAAGAAAAGTTGATGAAAGCGGATATGTAACAGAGAAAGGATAGCGGCACTAGGATTAGAACCTCTCTTAGATTTGATGGGATGTGGAAAAGAGATCTATGGAGGAATATGTTGTGCTAGGGTTAGTACCTCCCCTAGACTTATGAAGAAGAAGAAGAGAGAGAGAGAAAGAGAGAAGCTTGAAGAGAAGTTAAGCGTTGGCTTGATTGAAAAAGAGAGAGGCCTTGGAGTTCTATTTATAGAGTGAGGAGGCTAAGGTTTCATGAAAAGAGATATGGGAGTGTGAATAAGGACTCTTGGATCTTCATATTGATTCTCCTCTGTTGATCAATAAGTCGTGTTCACACTTAGTTCTATTTATCTTTTAATCTGGACCTTTGATTGGAGAGGTTGCTTCTTAACCCATGATCTTTAAGTTGCGTTCATACTTAAATAAGAGCTGATTGCTTGGTTCCCTCAAATCTGAACCAATTTGAGTCTAAATTGAATCGTATGAATCCAAACTCTCAATTACCTACAAAATAGACTAGATAGCATTAAATTCTTAATAAAATAATATTAATGATTATAATATTTAGTGCCTCTAGCATCCTAAATTAAGTACTCATCAGGAGGTCATGAGATAATTTACCTTGAAGTATAATAAAAGTATCCTTTGAAATTTTTAAAACTCCACCTTCACCAGAATACTTAAAATCATATGAATCGGGAGTACTAAAAAAAATTATATTCTTCCTCAAATATGATACATACTGCATATTAAATAAGGTCCTAATAATACCATCATGTATATCTTGATCCGAATAATTCTTATATCAACAATCTTACAAGACATATTATTCTACATAAGTACAATACCATCATCAAAAAGGTGATAAGTGAAAAACTAAACATGATAATGACACATATGATAAGAACATGTTGAATTAAGAATCCAAGCATCACCAAATAAATTAATAGATATTAAGAAGATATCGGCACTATTAGAACTATTCTTTACTGTATTGATTGAATCATTAGCATTAAAGATATTATCGAACTTCTTCTTTTTTCTTTAAGTTTGGGACTATCAGGTTCTCAATGTTAGAATTTGATGGCGATGAAGGGGATAAGCGTGACACGTGGCACACACCAGCTGGCCCAGGAATACCCGCCACCATAACTGCGCCAGGATCCGTCGGCTATTTAAACCCCTCAGTCCCTTCGTAGCTTCATCCTGGCGCTTTTCTTTCGTCTGAGAGTCTTGCTTCTCTCGCCCCAATCCTTGTCTCCTTCCCTCGCACCATGTCCTCTACTCGGGAGGCTGTTCTTGAGGGAATTTTTAGGGCTTGGAGGAAGGTGAGGAGGAGAATGGCGGCCGGTGAGAATCTTCGTCATTTTAAAGGGGGCCCGAGGAAGAATTCCTTCAACAACAGGGGTTTAATAACGGGGGCTGTTGGAGAAGCTATTCTGCCCGCGAATTTTGGAGTAGCAAGGCGGGGTGATACCGGTCAAGAGGGCAGAGCAGTCGTCATAAGCCATGACGGGATCCTTGACGCCGTCAGGGCCGAGAGACCAGAGGCGGTTGGCGTCGACGGCGGGGCAGTAGAACTTATTGCGGGGACGGTGGAAGTAGCGCATGCCGACCTTGCCGGAGCATCTTGGGGAACGGCTGTCGTGGTGCCTTCGGAGATGAGGCACATCTCTGGCGTCGCTACCGCTTCCGAGGTGACTCCGGTTCTTCTTGAAACAGGTCTTCGCTACTGCCGCCGTTGCCCTTACCGTCTTCGGAGATCCATCCCACCCCTTTTCCGCTAAGGTTGGGACTTCAGAAACAGAGTGAGGTGAGATGGGGCGAGAGCTGTTACACGTACTGAAGAACACGACTGAGAAGGATAGAGACGGAGAGAGGAGTTCGTAGCTCGGAGCGGTCTCCGGTTCGTCCTGCCCGAACCGTGCTTTGCGAGGCTTGCGATGACGTGTATTTTCTTTTTCTCTTTTTCCTGACCCGCCGGGTCCTGTAACGTATATTCTTGTTAAATAAAAAAGAGATTTTGTTACCTCGTCTATATCCCGCATTAAATAGTTGTCTGTTGAACCTCTTCATTTTCCTTTCCTCTTTCTTCGCTCTCTTCTTTTCTTTTTCACGTCGTCCCAAGGTCATAGACGACCTCTTCTGTTCAGGTGGGGTCGTCATTCGGCTTTCACGCCGTTTGAAGATATCCAATTGTCGTTCCGTAGGTGGTTGCAGGTTTGCTTGGGGCCCTTCGGGTATGAGATTCCTCCTAGGGCTTGAATTCGGGGATTCGAGCTTCCGTTGCCTTCGGGCACTATTTACTTTCCTTTTTCGCTTGGGTTTTTCTCCGCTGAAGTCGGGGACAAGCTCGGCTCCCTTGGTAGTCCGAACGGAGAAGCCCTCCCGAAGTTGGAGCAGCCTGGCTCTCGTAGGAGTCAGGGCAAAGTTTTCCTGCAATCAAAGTCATAGACAAAGTCCGACTTTCATAGAAGTCCAGGCGGGGTTGTCCTGTAGCTGATGTCGGCGATGGAGACCGGCTCCCGTAGGAGTCCGGATGAGATCTTTTTTTTTCTTCTTCTTTTTCCCTTTTTTTTTTTTTTTTTTTTTTTTTGAAACCCGGCTCCCGTAGGAGTCCGGGTGAAGCCTTCTTTGTCGTTGGAACCTGGCTCCCGTAGGAGTCCGGGTAAAGTCTTCTTTGTCATTGGAACCCGGCTCCCGTAGGAGTCCGGATAAAGTCTTCTTTGTCGTTGGAACCCGGCTCCCGTAGGAGTCCGGGTAAAGTCTTCTTTGCCGTTAGAGCCCGGCTCCCGTAGGAGTCCGGGCCTTCCATTTTGCTCGAGCCGGCGTGAGGTTCTCCCCTCGTTACCAGCTTGGCTTGTGGGGGCACGTTGGCGCACTGTGAGGCCTCTCCCCCATCCGGTCTACAAGAATCGGGTCTTCGATTTCGCTCATGTCAGGACGAGGTTCTCCTCCTATTCCTGACATGGCTGCGGGGGCACATATGGGCGTTGCAGGGCCTCTCCCCCCATCCGGTCTAAAAGAACCGGGCCTTCGACTTTGCTCAAGTTAGGGCGAGGTTCTCCTCCTGTCCCTAACAGGGCTGTGGGGGCACATATGGGCGTTGTGAGGCCTCTCCCTCCATCCGGTCTAAAAGAATCGGGCCATCGACTTTGCTCAAGTTAGGGCGAGGTTCTCCTCCTGTCCCTAACAGGGCTGTGGGGGCACATATGGGCGTTGTGAGGCCTCTCCCCCCATCCGGTCTAAAAGAACCGGGCCTTCAACTTTGCTCAAGTTAGGGCGAGGTTCTCCTCCTATCCCTAACAGGGCTGTGGGGGCACATATGGGCGTTGTGAGGCCTCTCCCCCCATCCGGTCTAAAAGAACCGGGCCTTCGACTTTGCGAGGTTGCCCTTTTGTTTTTGATACAGTTTGCTTGAATTGTCCCAAGACGTACGGGCACGCATTTTTTGATTAAGACGAAATTATCGGTAGTACATCCGTAAGTTTTCTGAGCTCCACGGTCGCGGGAGGTCGGCTCCTCCGAGCTCCTTAAGATAATAAGTTCCAGGCCGGACTACTTCCTTGACCTCGTAAGGTCCTTCCCAGTTCGGGGCAAGTTTCCCCTGGCCCTGTGGTTGCGAGACAGCAGCTCGTCGGAGCACTAGGTCTCCTACTTTAAATGCCTTGTTCTTAACTCGGGCGTTGTAATACCGGGCAACTTTCTGTCTGTAGGCTGCCATCCGAACCTGAGCAATCTCCCGCCTTTCTTCCAGCAGGTCGAGGTTGGCCCTAAGGCTTTGTGCATTTTGGGGTTCGTCGAATGCCACGACTCGTGCCGACGGGAGTTTAAGCTCGATCGGGATGACGGCTTCCGTACCAAAGGCTAAAGCAAAGGGAGTCTCCCCTGTAGGCAACCTCTGGGTGGTTCGATACGCCCATAGCACATGATAAAGTTTGTCCGCCCAAGTTCCTTTTGTTTTTTCGAGCCTTGTCTTAATTCTCTGCAAAAGGGTTCTGTTAGTTACCTCAGCTTCGCCGTTCGCCTGAGGATGGGCCACAGATGTGAAGTTATGGGAGATATTTAGATCTTCACAGAATTCAGCAAATCTGGCTCCCGCAAATTGCCGTCCATTATCAGTGATTAGGGTTCTAGGCAAACCGAACCTGCACACGATCGATTTCCAGATGAAATCCTGCACTTTCGCTTCTGTGATTTTTGCTAGTGGCTCGGCCTCGATCCATTTGGTGAAGTAGTCGATCGCCACAAGGAGAAACTTTCTTTGACCAGACGCCATGGGAAAGGGGCCTAGAATGTCCATCCCCCACTGTGCAAAAGGCCATGGGGCACTCAAGGGCGTGAGCTCGGTAGCGGGTTGTCTCTGGATGTTGGCGTATCTCTGGCATCGATCACATTTCTTGACATATTCGATCGAATCACGATGCATCGTTGGCCAGTAGTATCCTTGGCGGAGTAGCTTGTGGGATAAAGATCTGGCACCCAAATGGCTTCCGCAAGCTCCCTCGTGTACTTCCCACAAAGCGTAGTCAGCTTCTGAGGGCCGGAGACACCTTAGGAGGGGCAAGGAGTACGATCTTTTGTATAATTTGCCCTCATAAAGGATGTACCGAGAGGCTTGATTTCGGAGCTTTCGGGCCTCTTTCGCGTCCTGGGGGAGAATCCCATCTTTAAGGTAGGTTGTCAGTGGGTCGACCCAGCTGGGCTCGTGGTCGATCTCCATTATGGGCCGCGGCCCTTCCGTACTCGGATGTTTTAAAACTTCGAAGAGGACGCCTTTGGGCAGTTCGGCCGGAACCGATGTCGCCAGTTTGGAGAGAAGATCGGCCCTGGTATTCTTCGACCTTGAAATTTACCTGATGTCGAAACTGCTGAAGGTAGGGGTGAACTCCTTCACCTTCTCAAGATATTTGGCCATGCTGTCCTCCCGTGCTTCAAAGCTCCCGCTGACTTGCCCCACCACAAGTTGGGAGTCGCTGTGCACCCAGAGTTGACCTATTCCGAGCTCTTTGGCGACCCTTAATCCTGCAATCAGAGCTTCATATTCCGCTCCATTGTTTGTCGCGGGGAACTCGAAATGCAGAGCGTATTCCACAATGACTCCCTCCGGACTAACCAAGATTAGTCCTGCACCTGCGCCTGCCATGCTGGAAGATCCATCCACATAGAGGGTCCAAAAGCAATCGAAGGGGCTGGCCTCTTCGTTGGGGGAGTTCGGTCGAGCCTTCAGGTCGTCAACTTCGCTTCGCTCAGGTTCGGCCTCCTCGGGGATGGTGCACTCTACTATGAAATCTGCCAATATTTGGGCCTTTATTGCTGGTCTAGGTCTGTAGTTGATGTCAAATTCTGTGAGCTCGATTGCCCATTTTGCCATTCTCCCAGAAGTATCAGCTCGATGCAAAACCGCCTTGATCGGTTGATCGGTGAGTAGTGTCACCGTGTACCTCTGAAAGTAAGGTCGGAGTCTCCGAGCTGCAATCAATAAGGCGTAGGTCAGTTTTTCTAATTTAGTATACCTGGTCTCGGCGTCCCTCAGTGCACGACTAATGTAGTAGACCGGCCGCTGGACTTTCATTTCTTCTTTGACAAGGACCGCTGCGAGGGCTGTGGGAGAGACTGCCAGGTACAAAAATAATTCCTCCCCAGGTTCGGGCTTCGCCAGCAGTGGAGGTGAGCTAAGGTAGCTTTTAAATTCTTCGAATGCCTGTTGGCATTTGTTGCCCAGCTATGCAACCCAAGAGGGGAGGTGAATTGGGTTTCTAAAAATTTTAAGCCCAACAGATTACTTATGAAGAACAAAACAAAGACTTTAATTCAATATTAATTACCTAAAGCAGGAATGCAAGAATATAATAAAGAAATAAAGTGAAGCGATAAAGCACACTACAAACACAAGGATTTATAGTGGTTCGGTGCTAACCTTGCACCTACATCCACTCCCCAAGCTCCTACTTGGAAATTTCAATCCACTATGCTTGTATTCAACCTGAATACAAAATATCGGAAACTCCGACACTAGCTATCCCAAGCTAGATCACTTATTTCTCGGGTACAAGTAAACCCAAAACACTCCGATTTCAGGTTCGGATCAACCTTTCCTTGTTTTGAAAATCCTCCAAAAATAAGAACAAAAACTCACAAAGAGTTAGAAAATTTTGAGCACAGATTAATACAATAACAGCTCCTTTAAATGAGCGAATATAACAATAAAAACTTTACTCCAATGAAGAACCCATTTTCGGATTTTCTCAAAGTGGATGAACGCTTGAACGAATGCTTGAGAAGAGGTTGATTGTTGATTGAAGATCTCTTGAAAACTTTGGAAGATCTCTAGATCAAGGTTGAACAATAGGCTTGAAAGATCCTCTCTTTGAATGCTCTTGTTTTTCTCTTTCACAATCTCTCTTGTATATTGTGGATCCTCTCTCTTTTTCTTTTTGGATATTTCGTTGATCTCAGGCTTTTTCGTGTAGATTTCGGATCCTCTCTCTCATTTTTCTCGTTTATAGATTTCACGTTTGATCTGCTATTTAATCTGCAATTTCTTTCATCATTTGAAGCATTTTATGACATTAGAAGCAAGAGAAAACAATTTAGGCAGATAAAGAGCCGTTAGAGCAATTTTAGGAAGCATAAAAGGCAATTAAAATGGGCAAAAAAATAACCGTTGCTGACATTTTCCGTCGCAGGGGTCGACTCATGAGTCGACTCATGCTACAGGAGTCGACTCATGAGTCGACTTCTGTTGCACAGACCAGTCAGTCTTGATTTCTGAATTTTTCGGCTCAAATCAGCAGAGGTCGACTCATGAGTCGACTCATGCCTTGTGGGTCGACTCATGAGTCGACTCACACGTCATGCCAAGTCAAAAATCCAGCGTGCCATGGGAATTTTTTGCGTGCCAGTCAGCTCATAGTGCCATGAGTTGACTCATGAGTCGACTCATGCACTTCAAACCTTCATAACTTCAAAAATATAAGTCCAAATACAATGAAATTTTCACCAATAGTTTACAAATCTTTTGTTCTACCAAATGATACTATAAAATCAGGATTTTAGTAAAATTACGATTTTGCCCTTGAAGAGCATAAGGACTTTTTCAATTTAAAATTATTTGTATCCCTTCAATCTGCTTTGTAATCATCAAAATCAATCTAGGAGCAACAATCTCTCCCTTTTTGATGATGACAAAATATTTGAACAAAAATATTTATGTTAATGCATTAATTTCAAAAAAATCCATTATAGGTGTATATGCTTGAAAAGAGTATGATTCTTTTGGCATGTAATATAAATGGTCATATACAAAAATAATTTGTATGTAATTTTGGTGTTAGAGCAGAAAACTTGTTTTTGTTATAGATTGAGCTGTATTTTGAAAATTTTATTTTTATTTGATTTTAGATTTAGCATCAGAGCAAAAAAAAAAAAAATACTTATGTGCTTAAAAAATTATATGTGCTAAAGTATGTTTAAAAGTTGATTTTGAGCTTAAGTGTATTAACTCATTTTGAGCTTAAGATATATCAGAGCAAGAGAAAAGAAATAAATTTTGCAATGTATCAGAGCAAGAACAATAATTTTTACAATGTTATCCGAAAAGATTTTACAATGTATCAGAGTAAATGTTATAATATATCAGAGAAAATTTCACACTGTATCAGAGCAAATATCAGAGAAATTTTCACACTGTATCAGATTAAATTTTATCATGTATTAGAGCAAGTTAAAAAAAATTTTAGGATGTATCAGAGCAAGTTAAATTTCTTAAGATGTATCAAGATAAATAAAATTTCAAAAGAGATATCAGAGCAAGTTTGAATTTTGAAATATATCAGAGCATATAAAAAATTACTTATTTGGATTGTACTTATGATTTTGCTTTTTGTTTAAATTCTGTCTGATATCAATTTTCTCAAATTTTTTGTTTAATTTCTCAAAATATCATTTTTGTTTAATTTCTCAAATTTTATTTAATTTCTCAATTTTTGTTTAATTTCTTCAAATATTTAATTTCTCCAATTTTTGTTTAATATCTCCAATTTTGTTTTTGTTTTGTTTAATTTCTCCCCCTTTTTGACATCATCAAATATGGTTAACTCTTCCTTTTTCTGAAACATTCTTTAATTTCTCCCCTTTTAGAGTTTATCACAGAAGTTTGCTCTCCCTTAATATAGCAATTATTAACAGCAAACAACAACAAAGAGAAGACAATTTTTCAACAAGAAGAATATATATAACCATAATATGATCAACATCATTACAAAAGGTAGAAATATAAGTAAAAGTTGATTCTATTAAAACCATAATTGTTTCAATACATAGTTCATATTATAAAAGTCAACCAGCTAATTGTCAATACATGGCCCCAAGGTACAGATCCTAGAACAAGACACTAGCACCTAGGATCTAGTAAAGATCAAGATAAGTCAATGATCGGAGTCATCAGATATAGGGTGAGGAGATGATGGATCAGAAGTGCGTCCTCTACCCCGTCTGCCTCTGCCACGAGCAGGAGAGCGAGATGAGCTGGGTGGCTGAGAACGCTGAGATGCTAAGGACTGAACAGAAAGGGTGAGTCTGATAGAATCAAGTACGTTCAGTGCTCTTGAAACAGATTGAAGTAGAGCAGTGAACTGAGTGGTAGCATGCTCACTCGATCCTCGGATTTCTTTCCTCAGCAATTCATATCCACCTTCTAGTGCTCCTCTGAGCCTACCAGCCTCTGCAGTGAGGTCTGTGACCTCAATGATTGACTCCTGTGGTTTGGGATGGGCCAAAGCAAGGACTTGCGCCTGCAAGTCAAGAACTCTGCCAGTCAGTCTCCAGACTGTGTCCTCAAGCTGCTGTATCCTGATGGACTGATCTGATATCATCTGAAACACAGTGGAGATGTGGGGAGTAATGGTCTGATCAGAAGAGGTGGCTCCAGGTGCAAAAGAAGTACTATCCCACTGACTAGACAGCAAAGAAGCCACACACTGTGAAATATGCTCGATCTGATCGTCAGCCAGTCTGAATTCTGAATGAGGTGCTCTGCTCTCTGGCTGATACACTGGTGTGGGCATCCTAGTAAACTCTGAAGGGCCAGCCTCAGTATCAGGAATGAACTGGGTATCTGGTGATGCTGCCCTGAAGTCATGTACAGGAGATGATGGACCTTCTTCTTCTACTCTGCCTTCAGTTCTGACTTCAGTTCTCTCTTCAGTTCTTTCTTCAGTTCTCTCCTCAGTTCTTTCCTCAGCTCTCTCCTCAGATCCCTTGATCCAACCACCATCAGTCTTTGCAAATCCCATTCGGTGCAGGGTGTGTTGGTTGAAAGTGTCCACATGTGAGAGCTTGGTAGGTACCTCCCCCTCACAGCTAACTCCAAACCTCCTAAATACTCTAGTAAGGACCATACCATAAGGCAAGTGTGCCTTGGATCTGTTCAAAGTTTCTCTCATGGCCTCTATCATAAGAGCAGGGAGGTTCAGGGGGGTCTGAGTGATGACATGAAACATGACACATACATCTCTGCTGGAAAGTAAGTCATGTCTACCACTCCTAGGAAAGAAGAGCTTTGAAACTATCTGATGCAGGACCCTCATCTCAATGGACAAAAACTTTGCTTCCAATTTGTTTAAATTTCCTGAATAAGTTTCTCCTAAAATAATTCTGATCCCCTCTTCTTTAATTGGGAGTTCCATATATGAATATCCTTCACTAGGCAACTGAAGTATTTCTCCCAATATCCTAGAATCCAAGCAGATATCAATTCCCTTTACAGTTGAAGTCACTGACCCGTTTCCATAATGTAGATTCTGGTAGAATTCTCTAACTAGGTCAACATAGGTGACTTCCTTAAGGGAGCAGTAGAGTTCCCATCCTTGATTTTTAATTTTACTTGCAAAAGTAAAACCTTCTTTCTCAAAGAACCGAAAATCTATATTTTTCCTGGTTTCTACTTTTCTATCAGAAAGAAGATTTACACTGGGGCTTATGGAGGATTGAGAGGGACCTTGAGCAGATACTGAAACTGGAGTGGGAGCAGTTGAAGATTGAGCAGCTTGCCTTTTCTTTCTGACAAATTCTTCAGGCTCACGGATTGATTTCCTTCTTTGGGGAAGCTTCATCTTTGGAGCCATATCCACTATAATAGCAGGCAAGGAGACTTGAATTGAGTGGAGGAGGGATCACAAGAGAGTAAAGAAGAATTTTGGTGGAGAAAAGAAGCGGATTTTGGAAGATCGGTGAAGTGCTAGGGCACGTTCCAACCGCGCCAAGCAATGCGAGAAAGCACAGAAAATTCTTTTTCAAGGAGGCAATTTTTGGTGGAGAGGAGGAGAGAGAATTGCTTCAAGTTGGATCCTTGGAAAAAAAGTTTGGAGAAAACGGCTTTTGGAAGGAGGACGATGAGAAGATGAGTCGTCTCACGAACAGGGTTTCAGTATAAAAACAATGAACCCGTTGAAAGTAGGTGGGATTTACAAGTTTGCCATTGAGTCGACTCATGGGGGTCGACTCATGAAGTTCAGAAAATCAGGAAAAATGTGAATAAATTCCAGAAAAATTTGAAATTTTGAGTGAAGGAATTTTGCTCAATGATAAGTTTTTAGAATGATAAATTTGAGCTTTTGGGACCAAGATACATATTAAAAATTGAGCTCTAATCAATTCTTTGGAAATTGGGAAAATTTAGGCAAATGGATCTAGAATTCCTAGATTTCTCCTAATTTCATAAAGTCTATCCTCACTAAGGGCCTTTGTAAAGATATCAGCTAATTAATTTTCAGTGCAAACATATTCAAGAATTACATTTTTGTTTTGAACATGTTCTCTTATAAAATGATGTCTTATTTCAATATGTTTAGATCTTGAGTGTTGAATTGGATTTTTAGATAGATTTATGGCACTTGTGTTGTCACATCTTATTGGTGTTTCATTAAGTTTAATTCCAAAATCTTCGAGTTGTTGCTTAATCCACAAGATTTGAGCACAACAACTTCCGACTACAATGTATTCGGCCTCAGCCGTAGACAGTGCCACCGAATTTTGTTTCTTGCTAAACCATGAGATTAGGTTAACTCCAAGAAATTGGCAAGTTCCACTTGTGCTTTTTCTATCTAATTTGCATCCAGCAAAATCAGCATCTGAATATCCTAATAAATTAATTTGTGAGTCCTTAGAGTACCATAACCCTAGAGTTTGAGTACCATTTAAGTATCTAAGGATTCTTTTAACAGCATTCAAATGAGATTCTTTAGGATTAGATTGATATCTAGCACATAAGCAAACACTAAACATGATATCAGGCCTACTTGCAGTTAAATATAATAAAGAGCCAATCATACCTCTATAGTATTTTAAGTCTACGCTTTTACCTTCATCATCCTTGTCAAGCTTACATGAGGGACTCATTGGTGTGCCAATTGGTTTGCAGTTCTCCATTCCAAATCTTTTGAGTAGTTCCTTGGTGTACTTGCTTTGGGTGATGGAGATTTTCTCTTTTGATTGTTTGATTTGGAGTCCGAGGAAGAAGGTGAGTTCTCCCATCATGCTCATCTCGAACTCCCCCTGCATAAGCTTAACAAAGTCTTGACAAAGGGATTCATTAGTAGACCCAAAAATTATGTCATCAACATAAATTTGTATAACTAGCATATCATTTTGATTTCTTTTAATAAACAAGGTTGTATCTACATTACCTCTTGTAAAACCATTATTTAGTAGAAATTTACTTAGCCTTTCATACCATGCTCTAGGTGCTTGTTTTAATCCATATAAGGCTTTATTTAATCTAAAGACATGATTAGGAAAAGCATGATTTTCAAATCCAGGGGGTTGTTCTACATATACTTCTTCAGAAATATATCCATTTAAAAATACACTTTTAACGTCCATTTGAAATAATTTGAATTTCATAAAGTAAGCATATGCAAGTAGAAGTCTAATAGCTTCTAATCTAGCAACAGGTGCAAAGATTTCATCAAAATCAATTCCTTCTTCTTGATTATATCCCTTAGCAACCAGTCTTGCTTTATTTCTAATTACATTTCCATGCTCATCTAATTTGTTTCTAAAGACCCATTTTGTGCCAATTATTGAATAATCTTTAGGTCTTGATACTAAGGTCCAAACATTATTTCTTTCAAATTGATTAAATTCCTCTTGCATAGCATTAATCCAATTATGATCATTTTCAGCTTCTTTAAAAGTTTTAGGTTCAAGATGAGATACAAAAGCACAATGATTAACTATATCTCTAAGTGAAGAACAGGTTTTTACCCCATGCATAGGGTCACCAATAATTAACTCCTTAGGGTGGTTGTGAACATACCTCCATTCCTTGGGTAGGTCATTTGTACCTTGAGGTTGTTCCTGAATTTCTTCACCTCTTTCATTTTGTTCGTCTTCTTGATCCTTGTCTTCTGGAGTTGCTGAGTCTTTCAGAGTGATCTCCTTCATACCTTCTATTAGTGGCTCTGCATCATCAACACCCTCATTCTTCCTTGAAGGAAGATCGTTAGATTCATCAAAAACAACATGTACGGACTCCTCAACTACTAAAGTTCTTTTGTTGAAAACTCTAAATGCTTTACTAGTGGAGGAGTAACCTAGAAAGATTGCTTCATCTGATTTTGCATCAAATTTACCAAATTTTTCTTTGCCATTATTTAATACAAAACATCGGCAACCAAAAATATGAAAATATGCAATATTTGGTTTTCTTCCTTTTCAAAGTTCATAGGGGGTTTTCTTTAAAAATTGTCTAATTAAAGCACGATTTAAAATGTAACATGCTGTGTTAATTGCTTCCGCCCAAAAATATTTTGGAAGGTTGCTTTCACAAAGCATGGTACGGGCCATTTCTTCTAAGGTTCTGTTTTTCCTTTCAACTACCCCATTCTGTTGGGGTGTCCTAGGAGCAGAGAAGTTATGGCCAATTCTATTTTCATCACAAAAATTTTCAAAATCTTGATTTTCAAATTCAGTTCCATGATCACTTTTAATATTTTGAATTGAAAAACCTTTTTCATTAGAGACTTTTCGATAAAATTTAGTGAAAATATGAAAAGTTTCATTTTTGTGAGCCAAAAAGAAAACTCAAGTAAAACGAGAATAATCATCTATAATTACAAAGCCATATCGTTTTCCTCCTAGACTGGTGGTTCTTGTTGGTCCAAATAAGTCCATATGTAAGAGCTCTAATGGTCTAGAAGTTGAAACAGTGTTTTTGGATTTAAATGATACTCTAGTTTGTTTATCTAATTGGCATGCATCACAAATTCTATCCTTTTCAAAATTCAGTTTTGGCAAACCGAGAACTAAATCTTTTTTAATTAATTTTGAAAGAGAATGCATGCTAATATGTGCAAGTTTACGATGCCACAGCCAACTAGTCTCATTGATTTTAGCATTCAAGGATACTAGGCATTGCATGTCTAATTTGGCTAAGTCATTCAAATCTATCATATAAATATTGCCATGCCTATGTCCTATAAATTTAATACCATCGTTAATAGGACTAGTCACAATGCAAACAGATGATTCAAAAACTACTTTATACCCTTTATCACAGAATTGACTAATGCTAAGTAAGTTATGCTTTAAACCTTTAACTAGTAAAACATTCTCAATGTATTTGGAGGGAGTGATACCAATGTTACCTATCCCGATGATCTTTCCTTTGCCATTATCTCCAAAGGTGACCATCCCTCCATCCTTAGCATCAAGCGTGATGAATTGTGATTCATCATCAGTCATGTGTCTCGAGCATCCGCTGTCAAGATACCATTTCCTGTTTCCTTCTTGGGATGCTAGACACACCTGCAAGCAAAGGTCAAGTCTCTGTCTTAGGTACCCAAGCTTTCTTGGGTCCTTTTGGGTTAGTCAGAATGGTTCCTTTTGGAACCCATATTTTCTTTATAGTTGTATTTGTAGATTTAAGGCATGTGTATGATTTATGTCCTATTCTACCACATTTGAAACAAGTAATATTTGTAGATTTGTTACTTGAATAATTTACATAAATATCCTTCAGAAACTTTTATTTCTTCAGAGGTTTATAGCCAAGTCCAGCCTTATCATATATAGCTTTCTGATTTTCAAGGATCATATTTAGTTTATTTGAACTTAAGGTGAACTTATCTACTATAGATTTCAGCTTGTTAATTTCATCCTTTAAGTTTTGATTTTCTTGACTCAAGGTGAATTTTTCAATTGAAAGAATTTCAGCTTGTTTCACTAAGGACTGATTTTCCAATTTCAGTTCTTTGTTTTTCTTCTCTAGTTTCTTTAATTCATCAATTGAATCATAGAATGCTTCATGCAATTCTTCAAATGTGAATTCACTAGTGGATTCAGAAGTTACCTCATTTTCATGTGCCATCAGGCACAGATTGGCTTGTTCTGTTGAGGTTTCCTCGTCGGAGCTTGAGTCATCACTCGCACTCCAAGTCGCCATCATTGCCTTCTTTTTGAACTTTTTGGGACCTTTCTTCAGTTGTGGACATTCGGATCTGAAATGTCCCGGCTTCTTGCACTCGTAGCATGTAAGGGGTTGATCTTTCTCTTTTTCTTTGCTTTGTTCCCCTTTTGTGAATTTCTTTCTCATCCCTTGTTTTTTTTTTCTTAGAAACTTCTTAAATTTTTGGGTGATGAGTGCCATCTCTTCATCCTGTTCTTCATCTTCAGATTCATCCGTTTCATAATCAGGCGAAGTTGTGGATTTGAGGGCAATGGTTCTTTTCTTTTTGACTTCATCCTCTTGATGTTGCTTCATGCTAAGTTCATGAGTCATCAAGGATCCAAGAAGCTCTTCTAGAGGTAGAGTGTTCAAGTCCTTTGCTTCTTGGATGGCAGTCACCTTGGCTTCCCAAGTTCTTGGCAGTGACCTGAGAATCTTCCTTACAAGTTCACTGTTAGTATAAGATTTGCCAAGACTCTTCAAACCATTAATTATATCAGTAAAACGAGTAAACATGGCAGTTATGGACTCATCATGCTCTATTTTGAACAATTCATATTTATGTACAAGCATGTTTATTTTAGACTCTTTTACTTGATTTGTTCCCTCATGGGTTACTTCTAACATATCCCATATTTCTTTAGCAGATGCACAAGTAGAAATGCGATTGAATTCACTAGCATCTAGTGCACAATAAAGAATATTCATGGCTTTGGCATTTAATTGTGCCAATTTCTTGTCAACCTCATCCCATTCTTTCTCGGGTTTGGTTGACTCCTCACCATCTATAATCTTGGTGGGTGTGTGAGGACCATTCACTATGATACTCCACATATCATAGTCGAGTGCTTGTATGAAAATCTTCATCCGAGCTTTCCAATAGGTGTAATTAGACCCATTAAAAAGTGGAGGTCGGTTTGTTGATTGCCCCTCGGCTAGAGAAGTACCAACATGGGTTGCCATAGATCTTTGACTCTTTGATTGTTAGATCAAAGAAGGGCTAGAGCACCGAGCTCTGATACCACTTGTTGCCCAGCTATGCAACCCAAGAGGGGGGGTGAATTGGGTTTCTAAAAATTTTAAGCCCAACAGATTACTTATGAAGAACAAAACAAAGACTTTAATTCAATATTAATTACCTAAAGCAGGAATGCAAGAATATAATAAAAAAATAAAGTGAAGCGATAAAGCACACCACAAACACAAGGATTTATAGTGGTTCGGTGCTAACCTTGCACCTACATCCACTCTCCAAGCTCCTACTTGAGAATTTCAATCCACTATGCTTGTATTCAACCTGAATACAAAACGTCGGAAACTCCGACACTAGCTATCCCAAGCTAGATCACTTATTTTTCGGGTACAAGTAAACCCAAAACACTCCGATTTCAGGTTCGGATCAACCTTTCCTTGTTTTGAAAATCTTCCAAAAACAAGAACAAAAACTCACAAAGAGTTAGAAAATTTTGAGCACAGATTAATACAATAACAGCTCCTTTAAATGAGCGAATATAACAATAAAAATTTTACTCAAATGAAGAACCCCTTTTCGGATTTTCTCAAAGTGGATGAACGCTTGAACGAATGCTTGAGAAGAGGTTGATTGTTGATTGAAGATCTCTTGAAAACTTTGGAAGATCTCTAGATCAAGGTTGAACAATAGGCTTGAAAGATCCTCTCTTTGAATGCTCTTGTTTTTCTCTTTCACAATCTCTCTTGTATATTGTGGATCCTCTCTCTTTTTCTTTTTGGATATTTCGTTGATCTCAGGCTTTTTCGTGCAGATTTCGGATCCTCTCTCTCGTTTTTCTCGTTTATAGATTTCACGTTTGATCTGCTATTTAATCTGTAATTTCTTTCATCATTTGAAGCATTTTATGATATTAGAAGCAAGAGAAAATAATTTAGGCAGATAAAGAGCCGTTAGAGCAATTTTAGGAAGCATAAAAGGCAATTAAAATGGGCAAAAAAATAACCGTTGCTGATATTTTCCATCGCAGGGGTCGACTCATGAGTCGACTCATGCTACAGGAGTCGACTCATGAGTCGACTTCTGTTACACAGACCAGTCAGTCTTGATTTCTGGATTTTTCAGCTCAAATCAGCAGAGATCGACTCATGAGTCGACTCATGCCTTGTGGGTCGACTCATGAGTCGACTCACAGGTCGTGCCAAGTCAAAAATCCAGCGTGTCATGAGAATTTTTTGCGTGCCAGTCAGCTCATAGTGCCATGAGTTGACTCATGAGTCGACTCATGCACTTCAAACCTTCATAACTTCAAAAATATAAGTCCAAATACAATGAAATTTTCACCAATAGTTTACAAATCTTTTGTTCTACCAAGTGATACTATCAAATCAGAATTTTAGTGAAATTATGATTTTGCCCTTGAAGAGCATAAGGACTTTTTCAATTTAAAATTATTTGTATCCCTTCAATCTGCTTTGTAATCATCAAAATCAATCTAGGAGCAACAGCATTCAGGGGTCCAACAGAAGTTCTTCGGCTGCTTGAGGGTTTGGAAGAAGGGCAAACATCGCTCGGTCGACCTCGCGACAAAGCGATTAAGAGCTGCAATTCTTCCCGTGAGGCACTGAACCTCCTTGATCGACCTTGGGGCGGTCATCTCTTGGATGGCGCAAATTTTCTCTGGATTGGCCTCAATCCCGCGCTCCGACACCATGAAGCCCAGAAACTTTCCTGAGGTTACCCCAAAGGCGCATTTGGTCGGGTTCAGCTTCATTCTGTACTTCCGAAGAGCACCAAAAGTTTCTTCGAGGTCGGCAACATGATCTTCGGAAGACCTACTTTTTACAAGCATATCGTCCACGTAAACCTCCATATTTCGGCCGATCTGCTCTTTGAAGATTTTGTTCACCAGTCGTTGATAGGTGGCGCCCGCGTTCTTGAGGCCGAACGGCATGACCCTGTAGCAGTAAAGGCCGCGATTAGTGATAAAAGTAATCTTTTCTTCATCTTCCGATGCCATTCTAATCTGGTTATAGCCGGAGAACGCGTCCGTAAAAGTGAGAAGCTCATGGCCCGAGGTAGCGTCCACCAGTTGGTCGATCCTGGGAAGGGGGTAGCTGTCCTTTGGGCAAGCTTTATTCAGCTTTTTGAAGTCGATACACATCCTCCACTTGCCGTTTGCTTTCTTGACCAAGACAACATTGGAGATCCACTCAGGATAATTGACTTCCTTAATAAATCCGGCCTTGAGAAGCTTATCCACTTCCTCGGCTATCGCCTTCTGCCTCTCCGGGGTATGACTCCGGATTTTCTCTTTTGTCGGCCGATGTTTAGGGTCGACCGCCAAATGATGTTCCATGACTTCTGGGTCGATCCCCGGCATATCCGTCGGGACCCATGCGAAAACGTCCGCATTTCTTCGGAGAAAATCCACAAGACGCGTCCGTACCTCCTCCCCCAGGTTGGAGCCAATTAACACCACATGATCTGTGTTCCCATCATTCAGAGGGATTGGTATTAGATCTTCAATTGGTCCGCCCCTCTCCTCAGTGAGGTCATCGCGGGTATCCAATCCATCGATCGGGCAGGGATCCACTTGATCGCTTTTTTGCAAGGCAATGTTGTAGCAATGCCTGGCCAGTGCTTGGTCTCCCCGGACTTCTCCGATCCCCTGGTTGGTGGGGAACTTCAATTTCAAATGGTAAGTTGAAACAACAGCTCTGAGGGCATTGAGGTCGGGTCGTCCAAGAATTGCATTGTAGGCAGATGGCGCCTTTACCACCAGAAAATTTATCAGAGCTCTGGACTGCTTTGGATGCTGACCCGCGGTCACAGTTAGAGCTATCATTCCTTCCGTCGGAACGGCGTCACCGGTAAACCCTATTAAGGGAGAGCGAATCGGCCTTAGATGACCGCCAAGAGTGGCCATTCTTGAAAAGACGTTGTAGAACAAGATGTCGGCCGAACTCCCGTTGTCGACGAGGATGCGACGGATGTCATAATTTGCTATGTTCAAGGAAACTACAACCGCGTCGTTATGAGGGAATTGGACTCCCTGGGCGTCTTCTTCAGTGAAGGCTATGGGCTCTTCAACTTTTTGCCGCTTGAGGGATGCGGCTGGTGTGCTGCTTGCCTCCCGTCGAGATTCTCCCGAGATGACGTTGACGGAATTCGGAGGAGATCGGTCATCCGGCCACCCTTTGTCGGCGACCATAGCCGGAGGTAGTTGTGCAGAGACCTCGTGAGAGGGCATCAGATGAGAGAAGGGGGATTGGACGTCGGAAAAGATGGCCGGAAGCGGATCCGTTGAGCGCTCCTTCAAGAACAAGGGTGTTGCGAAGACACAGCCCTCCTTCTAGCGCCAATCCTGTTGGTGCAAAAATTCACTTGCGCCGGAGAAGCTGGAGTCGGGAAAGTCGCGGTCGCCGCCGGGACCTGCAAGGGAAGTCTAAACCGGAGGTGGGGTTGCTCCGGCAAGACCCTCCGACGCTCAAGTCAGTTCTCTGCCTCAACAAGAATGGAGTGCTCGAACGAAGAATTTAGCAGAGTTTTGAGATAGGAAAAATGAGCTTAAAGAATAACGTATCTGGGTCCCCCTTTTATAGGCGGAGGAGGCAACAGATTGATGGCGACGTTTGTAACCGTCTGGTAGTGGGCCGCCCATGGTCAGGGGAATTGATTGCGAAAGATAGTGGGGTAGACCCGTGGCTATCGTCATAGCCCGCCACGTAGGGCCTGTTGCAGGTAGTGGAGCGGCGTCCGTTGCCGCTAGTTGTCAGCGAGTAGTGGGATCGTGCAGCACCTGCCGCAGGGAGCGGAGCAGAATCGTGGCCGTTGACACAGCCTGTCAGAGAGTAATGGGTCCGCCGCAGGGGGTGATGGAGCCACACGGAATCCGCTACAGGAAGTGGAACAGGATTATGGTTGTTATTGTGATCTGTCAGGGGGTGCGGATCTGTTGATCGAGGCTCGGCAGTGGTCGGAGTTCGGCCTTTGTAGGAGTCCGGGAGGGGTCCTCCTTTCGGTTGAGATCGTGGGTGGAGTCCGGCTCCAGCAGCTGATACTGAGGTCGGAGACTGAGGTCGGAGCCTGGCTCCCGTAGGAGTCCGGGTGGAACCCTCTCGGAGCCGAAGTTGCAGGCGGAACCCGGCTCTCGTAGGAGTCCGGGCGGAGTCTGCTTGCGGCTGTAGTCGTTGGCGTCGAAGATGAAGCCCGGCTCCCTTAAGAGCACGAGCGAAGTCCTCCTACAATTTAAAATTAAAGGCGAAGTCCGGCTCTCGTAGGAGTCCGGATGGAGCTTACCAGCAGTTGATACTGAGAGTGGAGCCCGGCTCCCGTAGGAGTCCGGGCGGAGCTGCGCTGCTGTTGGCGGTGGAGCCCGGCTCCCGTAGGAGTCCGGGCGGAGCTGTGCTGCTGTCGATGGCAGAGCCCGGCTCCCGTAGGAGTCCGGGCGGAGCTGTGCTGATGTTGGCGGTGGAGCCCGGCTCCCGTAGGAGTCCAGGCAAAGCTGTGTTGCTGTCGATGGCGGAGCCCGGCTCCCGTAGGAGTTCGGGCGGAGCTGTGCTGATGTCGGCGGCGGAGTCCAGCTCCCATAGGAGTCCGAGCGAAGCTGTTCTGCTGAGGATGGCGGAGCCCGGCTCCCGTAGGAGTCCGGGCGAAGCTGTGTTGCTGTCGATGGCGGAGCCCGGCTCCCGTAGGAGTCCGGGCGAAGCTGTGCTGATGTCGGCGGTGGAGCCCGACTCCCGTAGGAGTCCGAGCGAAGCTGTTCTGCTGAGGATGGCGGAGCCCGGCTCCCGTAGGAGTCCGGGCGAAGCTGTTGGGAATAGTGTCCCAAAGCCAATCGTCAGCCTGTTGACGGTTGTGCTCCTTTTGTATTAGTACATGAATTATAAATAAATAAAAGTTATTTTGGTATTTTTTCATCACAAATGTTTCATCTTCTAATGAACTCCTGTGTTGTGGTGAAGTCCTTAGGACTATTTAGACTCGACAAAGAAGGATTTGTCGTTTAGTCCTTAAACATGTTCGCGACCAAATGATACGTTGTTACCAAGGACGACAATATTTATCGAGCATAGATTGTTGTGTGCCATATGGGTTGGTTGTCCTCATAACCAAAGAGTGTGGAGACACTGGTATGGCATACAGGTGAGATGTAATGGTACATCTGCACTGAACGTGACCAACTCCGGAGCTATTTCTGCTGTTAAGATTTGCTCCGATGGGATATGGGTATAAATGTCCCTCCGACCTGAGACCGCCACGGTGACTTGCAAGCAACTCACTGCACTTAGGCACTGGACTACCTGAATTTCTAATTCAGTGACGGAAGGTTGCTGGGCGTAGTCAAGTACTTGACTTGTCGGTGCGTGTGTCAAGATGGGATTGACCACTCCAGTTTAGGAGCTGTGTACAGTCGTGTTTCAATTTAGTAAAACCTTGACCAGGGTAGTCCTAGTGAGGAGTCACAGGACTAATTGAGTTGAGCACGATTCGGATGATATCATCAGGGTTGACAGTTTAACCCTGAGTCATCCTAAACACAGGGGTCAAAAGGGATGAATTATACGGTAACCATATTCACGTAGGTTTTGAATATTGTGATTGCGATTATTCGATCTATCCGATCGTCGGGTACCATTGTTAGATGGTCACTTCGATTAGTACAGAAATTGGTTCCTGTGCTACCGGCTTAGGTTCGAACCTGCGGGGTCACACACATTAGAGGTTCCTTTCTGATCTGATGGCTGATTATGAGTCTTATCTATCTGGGCTCTATGATTGAGAATTAGGATTCTCTAATCATGAGTTCTACACATTTTGGGTACCGGGATCAAAATTTTGAATTTCAAATTTTGAATTTGAAATTTGAACTCTTTGATCAGGGTTTCATATTGATGGTCTCTGATGCCTGATTGCCCATCAGATTTGGACTCAATATTTATGAGAGGTTTAATTAGTGATTTAATCACTAATTAACTCAATTTGATTGAGTAATTATTTTTGGATCAAGTCCAATTGAATTGGATTCAGTTTGGATTGACCCGATTAGGTTAAATGTTGACCTAATCGCTAAGGTGGTTTAGTCCCTGATTTGATCAGGGGTTAGGTTTAGTTAATTCTTGATTTGATTAGTATTTTATTAAGCTTAATTAAGCCTAATTATGTTGGGTTTAATTTGGTCTAATTGTGCTCAACCTATTTTAAACTAGGTTGGCTCAATTTGAATCAAACCACCTTGTTTTAAATTCCCTGCGTCACCCAACTTTCTTGCACCCATTTGAATTCACGAGAAGAAACTTCTCGTGAAATTTTTCTCATGCAAAACCCTTCCCCACGTCCTCATTTGTGCGTCATATGGATGGATAAAATAATTAGTTAGCCATTCAAATTCAAAGCATGTTTGAATTTGAATGGATAACTTATCACTTGCCCTTTCATCCTTATCCATTTTGTGCGCCACATTACTTACACGAGAAAAGGTTTCTCGTGAAACTTTTTCCACGCACAAAGAGCCACGCCCCTTCTCTTCTCACGCCCAAAAGGATAGGGATAAGTTGATTTTAGTTTGAATTCAAATTTGATTTGAATTCAAATGTGTAACTTCTTGTCTTTATCCTCTCACGCGGATAAGACACGTTCGATGTTGTTTTAAAAAGAGGAGAAAGGTGGGACGTGCGTAAAAAAATTAGGAGAGAAACTTTGGGGCGTGAGGAAGGCTTCTGCACAAGGTGAAGGTCCAAAACCTTTCGAGAGAAAAACAAAGAAAAGAGAGAAAATTGGGCGTAGGGTTTTTGGTGTGTACCCTAGGGTTTCTACCTAGGGTTCGGGAAGTGAGATTGGTGTGCCACGAGTGTCGTGAGTCCACCAAATTTCAGAGAGAGATCCATCAGCCTCTCAAGTAACTGTGCAGATGATCCAGAGCATTCGAGAGTCGGCACACATCGATCGAAGGAGTTCGATCAACATCTGCCATCAAAAGGGTGAAATCACGAACTAGCATTCGTGAGGAGCTGATCAGACGGGAGCTTCGTGTGGATGATCCGCAGAGGCCAGACAGTTGGGTGGCTGCGACGTGACGATCAGAGCCCTCCGACGGTGATCAGATTGCGGTGATCGACTACCCACAAAAGGTGATGTGTTCTGAACACAGTACTGTAAAACGTTTACTGATTCAAATTTGAATTTCAAATTTAAATGCATGCTGTTGTATCACATTTAGATCCTAGTGTAGGGTTAATTAGTATTAATTAATGAGATTAATTAATAATTCCGCTGTAAAAAAGTAATTTTGAAAAAGTTTTAAAATTACCATTTTGCCCATGCACTAAATTTTCGCTTCAGAAGCTGTGTTGCTGTCGATGGCGGAGCCCGGCTCCCGTAGGAGTCCGGGCGAAGCTGTTCTGCTGAGGATGGCGGAGCCCGACTCCCGTAGGAGTCCGGGCGAAGCTGTGTTGCTGTCGATGGCGGAGCCCGGCTCCCGTAGGAGTCCGGGCGAAGCTGTTCTGCTGAGGATGGCGGAGCCCGGCTCCCGTAGGAGTCCGGGCGAAGCTGTCCTGCTGTCGATGGCGGAGCCCGGCTCCCGTAGGAGTCCGGGCGGAGCCGAGCTGCTGTTGATGGTGGAGCTCGGCTCCCGTAGGAGATTCCGTCGAGAATTTCGGCTGTGGGTATTTTATACCCAACACTATCTATGGATTATCCTAGATCTAGATAGCTCCTAACTGCCAATGTCACCTTCAAGCACTCCAAGTAGCAGACTAGCCGCTCAATTGGCTAGATAAGTATAAAATTGGTGGGGATCCCCCTATTACTTTTCTTAGACATCAACTGTGTTGGTCAAATTAGCGAACGGAATCAATTAATGAACCACCTTTCTTCATGACATAATTTCTGAACCACTTTTCTAGACACCAGTTAAATTGACTAACCTGAACCCGATCTAACTTTTAGGGTTCTTTGTCCTACTGAGCTCGAAGATCCTTAAGGGTCAACGTCTAATCAATTTTAAATTAGAATTTTAGGTCAATATAATTACAAGGTGATGATTTATGCGCCAAGGAAGGGTGATGAAATCTCCACCTTATGTTGATTAGGATTTTGCCCTTAAATTTTTTTTTTATAAAAATATGCAATGCAAAAAGAAAAAATATCCAAATATGTTAAGTAAATTTTAAAATTTAATTGATTTATTTATATTAGTCAAGTGTTATGTATTATCATTGTATTCTTTTTATATTATGTTATCTTTTAGCAAGAAGAAATAAAAAGTAAGTTTTTAAATTAGGTTAATTAGATATTAGAAGATCAAGTAAATCTAACTAAATAAAAAATAAATTATACTAAGATTAAAAGGCAAATAGGTATTCTACAAATAAAGCAATAAATCAAATCTACTTTTAGGATAATAAATTATTCTAAGTTATAGAAAGAAGTAAATCACTAGGAATAATAGACAATAATAAATAAGATAACTACTTAATTATGCAAATAAGGTAATCTCACAGTTAAGAATAAAAGGTAACTACGTTATCCAAATAAAAAGTTAAGAATCTAATCTACTTATGAAGTAAAAAATCACTAATTATATAAAATAGTAAATTATTCTAATCTATAGAAAGCAGTAAATTACTAAATTATAGGAAGTAAAAAATATTTCTATGCATGCAAATAAAGAAATCTAAATATAAAATAGTAAATCTACTATATATGAAAAGTAATATGAGACAGAAATTTTGAAAAAAAATACATAAAAGGCAATCAAGCAATCTAAAGTAAGAAATAAAAATCTAAAAAGTAGTAAAATATTTTTTTTATTTTATAGATTTTTTTTTATTTTGAAATTTTTTTTTCAAAATAATTGCACCAAAATTCTTAACAATGGTGCCAAAATTTAATACGTATCATAGCACACCAAAATTAATCATACTCACTATATGTAGATAGGATGAGTTGAGATCGTATCTGCTGGGATCTTAGTTGATTATTTTAAAAATATAAAAAAAATAAATTATAAAAAAAATTAAAAAAGAAGCATGAAAAATAAAATTATTTTTCATTAATCTAATAAAGAAGCATACATAAAGAAAAAAAATAAAATTACGATATAAGACAACTAAACCAAATTGATCTTCTTGCTGCATCCGATGGTGAATGTGTCTCATTGAATCTTTCGTCTTTCTCTGTACAGACAGTGACAGAATGGCTGAAAGGCTTGGTACAGAAACTTCAAGGAAGAAAAGTTGATGAAAGCGGATATGTAACAGAGAAAGGATAGCGGCACTAGGATTAGAACCTCTCTTAGATTTGATGGGATGTGGAAAAGAGATCTATGGAGGAATATGTTGTGCTAGGGTTAGTACCTCCCCTAGACTTATGAAGAAGAAGAAGAGAGAGAGAGAAAGAGAGAAGCTTGAAGAGAAGTTAAGCGTTGGCTTGATTGAAAAAGAGAGAGGCCTTGGAGTTCTATTTATAGAGTGAGGAGGCTAAAGTTTCATGAAAAGAGAGATGGGAGTGTGAATAAGGACTCTTGGATCTTCATATTGATTCTCCTCTGTTGATCAATAAGTCGTGTTCACACTTAGTTCTATTTATCTTTTAATCTGGACCTTTGATTGGAGAGGTTGCTTCTTAACCCATGATCTTTAAGTTGCGTTCATACTTAAATAAGAGCTGATTGCTTGGTTCCCTCAAATCTGAACCAATTTGAGTCTAAATTGAATCGTATGAATCCAAACTCTCAATTACCTACAAAATAGACTAGATAGCATTAAATTCTTAATAAAATAATATTAATGATTATAATATTTAGTGTCTCTAGCATCCTAAATTAAGTACTCATCAGGAGGTCATGAGATAATTTACCTTGAAGTATAATAAAAGTATCCTTTGAAATTTTTAAAACTCCACCTTCACCAGAATACTTAAAATCATATGAATCGGGAGTACTAAAAAAAATTATATTCTTCCTCAAATATAATACATACTGCATATTAAATAAGGTCCTAATAATACCATCATGTATATCTTGATCCGAATAATTCTTATATCAACAATCTTACAAGACATATTATTCTACATAAGTACAACACCATCATCAAAAAGGTGATAAGTGAAAAACTAAACATGATAATGACACATATGATAAGAACATGTTGAATTAAGAATCCAAGCATCACCAAATAAATTAATATATATTAAGAAGATATCGGCACTATTAGAACTATTCTTTACTGTATTGATTGAATCATTAGCATTAAAGATATTATCGAACTTCTTCTTTTTTCTTTAAGTTTGGGACTATCAGGTTCTCAATGTTAGAATTTGATGTCTTGATATTTGATCTATATTAAGCCAACAGCAAGATTCACGATGAAAAATGAAGTCTAACGAGTCCAAGATCATCTCAAATGGAGTCCGAATGATCAAGATACGCTCGATTGAAGTTGGCATGAAGCCCAGAGCGGTGGGGCATAGCCACACGTGGTAGTGCACGGCCCGGGCGTGGCAGGGTGCGGCCCAACGCATTGAGCATAGCCCAGACCCGGGCGCACGTGCGCAGGGCACGGCCTAGGCCCATGCTCGCTTGCACGGGAGCCTGGATAGCCCGATCCATCATGGATCGGACGGTGCACAGGACGGTTTGTGGATCGACGGGGCATTTTCCCTCGATTTCTCGTGGTCCACCATGGATCGGGAGGCATTTCTTAGGTGTTTCTCACTGTCTATGCCTGATTTTGTGGATCGAGTCATGATCGGATGGCCCTGGGAGCTGTCGATCATGATCCAACAGTTCTGGGAGGACTTTGGGGTGATGTGAGACTTTATTTCATAGTGATTTTCGGTTTTAAGCCTTATAAAAGGCCTGTTCATGGGATCAAGGGGTTTTTGGTGTGCAGACGGCTTCATGCAGAGAATCTAGAGAGAGAACGTGAGTGCGGCACTAACAGAAGCAGAGGCTCTAGGGAGGCTTCTGGACAGCGAACAGCGATCGCTTTAGGAGTTCAGGGGGGTCTTCTTAAAGAGAGAGCTTTTGTGAGGAAGAATTTTTTGTAAAAGAGAGATTGGATATACGAAGATTGAGGGTATGATCTCTTCTTGTAATATTTTTCTTTTTCATAATGAAGTTTGCATGTCCCGTGGAGGTGAGCTCTTTTTTAGCTGATCCACGTATTTGATTGTTTTCTATTTTATTTCTTCTTTCTTCCTACTACGACGTGCGGTATTGAAAAAATCCTGAAAGATGGTATCCTGATTAGATATCCACCTACAAATGGTATTAGAGTGAGGCGGTACTAAGATGCAGATTGTAGTAGTGGTGAGCAAGATTGAAGATGGAGAAGACAGGATCAATCGAGATGGAGATCAACAAGTTTGATGGAAAGAGCAATCTCTCCTTGTGATAGGTAAGGGTGAAGGACGTGCTCATCCAATAAGGATTGATCGATACTTTTTTATATGAGGAGAAACTGACCATCATGGAGGTACAGGATTGGAGGTGGCTCCAGATGCAGATGATGAGTACCATCCGCATATACCTAACAGATGAGGTGGTGATCTATATGCTTGGTGAGACTTCTCTGACGGTGCTGTGGTCGAAGCTCGAGGAGTTGTATATGACGAAATCTCTCACAAATACTCTATTCTTTTGGAGGCAGTTCTATCAGCTACGGATGGCTGAGGGACAGCATGCAGGAGCATCTCAACCACTTCCAGAAGATCCTCACCTACCTCCTCAGCATTGATAAGAATGTTGAGGAGAAGACCAGGGTATTGATTTTGCTAGCATCGCTTCTTCCTTCGTATGAGTTCTTGATGACTACTTTTCTAGTGAAAAAGAGCACCATCAAGATGGATGAGGTCACCGCGGTGATTTTTCAAAATGAGGTTCTTAAGAGAAAGAATCCAGCTTCAAGCTCAGGTGGCGGTGGCTCAACTTTGATGGTTTCTGGAGGAGCAGGAGACAATAGACAAAGCGATAGGAGATCGCGACGAGGACGGTCCAAATCAAAGAGGGACTTGAGCAAGACCAGATGTTACTGGTGTGACGAGTTGGAGCATCTAGCTAGAGATTGCTCTCAACTCAAGGATCGGACGATGGCTACAGTAGCGACGGCCAGTAGCGATTCAGAAAGAGATGTCTTAGAGATATATGACAAGGTATCTACTTCTTTTCAATAATAGATTTTAGATTCTATATGCACCTATCATGTATGTTGCAGAGAGGAGCAGTTTGACTTCTTGGAGAACAGTGAGGGTACTATTTATTTGCCAGATGGATCGAACTGTGCGATCAGAGCTATTAAGATGATCAGCTAGAGGACATATGACGATGCGTGAGGAGATTGAGGGAGGTCCGATACATATTCGATTTCAGGTAGAATCTTATCTCACCGAACAGACTAGATTCGAGAGGCACAGGATGATAGTTGGTAAAGAAATCTTGAAGGTATTACAT
>NC_025994.2:118529396-118599396 GCF_000442705.2 Elaeis guineensis | reverse complement strand
TAGTTATAATTTCATTATAAAAGCCATTATATAAAATGATAGATATAGCCATTGATTGACATTTTATCAATTTCAATGTTTATCATGGCAAAAAAGTTATTTTTCACTTTTTAATACAAATAAAATAATATTTTATAACTAAAATACTTTTAGCAATTTACTTATTTTTATTCCGGGATCAATGACATTATAAATTAGTATAATCATTTTATTATAATGACCATTGTTTTTTAACAATATAGTTTATATTATCTAATAAATATGTTTTAGGAACACGGTGCTATATCTTTTTGAATTAGAGATTTTTGGTGTGTAAGGGTAACGTGATGATAAGCTGGATACCCAATTGAGAAAACAGTGTTAGGACAGAAAGCGAGAGATGGTGAATCCTGTCGATTTTTATGTGAGTTATAGGTACTGTTGTGGCCGATCCCCTCATCACTTGATCGCCGGGAACGAGCGTTTGTAAAAGAAAGTTCATGCTGATCGGAGACGGCTCCGACGGGGACCCTCCGACGGTCAAGTCAGAGAGGAGACTAGGCAACAGTGAAAATGAGATAAGGAGCTCTACGGAGAGAGAGAGGGAGAGCTTGAGAGTTTTCGAAGAAGACCTCTAGCACTGTTGCCTTCCCCGATTTATAGTAGGAGGTGGTATGGCCTCGCCGTCGGCGATGTAGACAACTGGAGAGTTGTCAAATCGCCGGAGGTTGTCACGTCGTTGACAAAGCTGACAGGTCTTAGGAATTAATTCTCGTCCTTAGCAGAACAGCACTCCAGGCTTCTTGGCAGGGTAATGCCCCCTGGCGTTCGTACGGCATTTACTTGATGGGACTGCAGCCCACGCCGCTCATTCGACGTCTAGGAGGGCCCGTAGGTGGGACGTTAGTCATCCAAACTAATGGTGAGTCGGCGGTGTCCCATCCGATAGGAAGTCGGTGATGGGGGGTCGGCTCTCAGGTGATCGGAGGTGAGGTAGGCTCGTTAGGCCGATCCGCTCCGATCGGAGCACAATCGGTAGTCGCTGTCGGTGTCGGTCGGACGGAGTCGGTCGGTCGGATGGAGTCGGTCGATCGGATGGAGTCAATCGATCGGATGGAGTCGATCGATCAGATGGAGTCGACCGATATATCCCAACAGGTATATATTATAGAAAAGTCTCCTGATTATTCTCCACAATTTTCACAAGCTATCCCAATGTTCCATAAAGTGTTATCAACACCCGAGTTTGACAGCCACTAAATATGATGCACTTAACCTTTTTCCGTACTAAAAATTGAAACTTTCTCTGGCAAGCATTAGATGATACTTTTCCTTAAAATATGCGCACCTTTCTTTAATCACTAACTCATTATAGAGACACTAATTTTAGTATTTACTCCAAGCATTGCAAAAGAAAAAGGCAGAAACACATATGGATGGTAGTGTTATAGTGAGAGGGGTCTCATCTCGTGCAATATGTTATTTCATAAAATTATTTTTATATTTTTGACCAAATAAATCACCTCTTAATTAAGCATATACCTTACCTTCCCATGGCGGAAGACTAAAAATGGTGATTAATACATCATATTAGTTCATGCTAGCAGCAAGACTAAGGTGGCAAGTTTCAACGTGCATGCGATACAATGTTCACTTTCTCACCACTTGAAGTAGAAATTAGGTGTATAGATAGGAGATTCCTTATTTTATAAGTATTTTTGCGTTCAAGACCCTATTAAGTTTTACAATGACAAATTTTGCACCGTTTTGATAATTGCAGGCACCACTTAATCCTACCATTTGTACAAAACTTTCGTTGTCACCATTTTATATATGTTCAAAAAATATTCCTCTCCAGCAGTCACATAGAACTAATCGGAGTTCCAAATAACACATTGTTCTTGTTCTTCTCCTTTTCCATTCTTCAATCCCTAATTCAATCAATGTAGTTTTTTTTTTTCTTTTTTGGTAGCTAATTCAATGTAGTTTATTCATGCCCATCGAGCAAGCAAGCAGCGAGAGTGGCGGAGGGGAAAAAATCGACGCGGCAGCGTCCGAAACTCCGCGACGGCTCTGCGCACCAAGAAATTAATGGAAAGAACGAAAGGAAAATAAAAACGGGAAGAAAATAAATGGAAAAAAAGGTCGGGACGGCGCCTCCGGCGGGCCCCACGAACCCGCACAACGGACGGTGGCGAGACGCTGCCAACGTGAAATCTGACGCCAGGCGTGACGTGTCGTGGCGTCGCGCCCCGCTCGCCCGATCGTATCGCCACGGGCCGAGCCCACCGACCGCCTGCCAGGCACAGCGCTACGTGGCGTCGTCTCGGCTACCAAACGTTCTCCTGAACCTTTGTTTCCTCTCTATTCGACCGACCACCGAAAATACATCATCAGGATGAGGACACGTGGATAATAATTCGTTGGGTAATCTAGCTGGGATACGCAGCGTTGAACCAGGGGATAGCCGCGGGCGAGGGCGGACCGCTTGGGCTAACCTGCGCCACTCCTTCTAACGTGCGCCCATGCCCTCGAACTCGATTTTTTATGGTTTTTTTCCCTGCCACCTTCCGCCTTCAACTTGCGCCCTCCTCCTCTCGCTATATTTCCTCCCTCTCCTTCCTTTTTCTGTGTCTATTTTTTTTTCTCCCTCCTCCTCCTCCTTTCGGTGGCCGTCTTCGCTCTTTGCTCACTGCTATCGCTCTCGTTCCCTCCGCCGCCCCCAAAACCCTAGCTCTTATCTCGGTCGGGATCTCTGATTGCGGGAGTTCTTGAACTCGTTGCGCCTCGAGGCCCGCTGATTTGAGGTGCGTGTCTTCTTGGCGTCTGAAATTATTGCTCTCTTACTCGTTCATGTGTTGTTTCTCGAAGATTTCTTCTGGATTCTGTTGCTCCTGGCAAGAAATCTGGTCTTCTCCTCTGCGCAGTCTGTGTCGCATGATATGCTTCGTTTTTGTTTTGGATGAATTCTTTGATTCTGAGTGAAAAAGTTTTTTTTTTTTTTTAATATTGCTGTTTCTTGAAAGTTGTTTATTTTGTCCATCAAATTCCCGGAAGATGCTGGGTTTTTGATGCAAGAAGTCGTTATTTTCCTTATTCTTGAGGTGCTTTTCAAGATTTCGTCGTTTATCTGTTTTTCTTTGTGCGTCAAATCTCATAAGTTGTCTGTAATTTGCTTTCCACCCCACCCCAAAAGTGGAAGAATTTTTGAAAAGAATTGATCTGGTTTCCGAACTGCTGTCTTTTTTTTTTTTTTCCTTAAACTGTTCATGCGTTTGATGGGGTTCATCTTCTCTCGCTTCTGAAATAGAAGTTTCTGATTCATGCCTTTCTTAATTTTTTTTATTTCTTGAAGAGAGTTGTCGTCAATCTGAATTTACGAGGTGCTTCAGGTGGCGGCTAATCTTATCGTGATCCAAAAAGGGAAGGTAGTAACATTGGGTTTCGTGAAGCTGGACAAAGTTTTGGCATATAGATATGTATGGTTCATATGATTTAGTTAATTTGTTCATCGTTTCGCTATAATTTGTGCAGTATAAATCTCCCGCCCGTGGCTCTGCATCCTTTTCAGCACAGACTTTTTCACAGCAAAAGATCATCCTGAGATCCGGGCATATCTTGGTGCGTTCTGTTATACGAATCTGTGAACATGCTCTTTTTAACACCAGCCTCTTAGTATGCTCTCCTTTTTCTTCCTAGATCTCTCTGATATGCTTAATTAGATTTTATCTTGTTTCAAGTTTCTCCTATCAATCTTGTAGTCATCTCTAGGTTGATTTGTCCATCTCTTTCTGTTTCTTCTTGTTATTATTCATTTTTTTAATGCAAGAATTCTTGGTTGGGCTTGCCTTTTTTGTATTATTTTTAGTATTTGGCTTCACCTAATTTTTTGTATGTGCTTTAGCTCGAAAGGTTAGCTGGTTTTTGTTACGTGTTTTCGCTAGAAGGGTAATTGTCTTTTTTATATTGTAATTATTTTGAAGTTTGAACTTTGAATCATTTGAGGGGAGTCCAACTGCTCTTCATCCTCTCATAACACTCTCAATGTGTATGGTTTTGATTAGTCTATCACAACTGTGGTTTGAATGCGGCATTGTCATCTATTGTTTTGTTGCTTGGGCATCATGGACCTGCATTTTCTGATCCGTGGTGTTATCTCTTGGTACTTTTGGTGATTTATGCGTGTAGATTATATTGAGTATACATACTGATATATCAAAATTCTCTATGAACTTCATAAAAGATACTAAAAATTTCACCTAGAAACAGGGTGGACTTATGACCTCCTTTCTTTAAAAAAAAAAGAAAAAAAAGTAAAAAAAAAGAGGGAAAGTAAAATCTTTGTACAAAGATAACATACTGATAAAACATGCGATGTGAGTTCTGCTTTCATTTCAGTGGAAACATGGAAAAAGAAAAGTACTAAGTTTGAACAACTTAAACTATGAAATGATAGGGAGAAGTTGCGGCAGTGTAAATTCTTAAATCTTTCAGTAGTCATGCAATTCTTTTCAATCTTTTAGATTATGATTTCATTGCCTGGTTAGGTGGACAGACAGCTTCATTGATTTTTCTAGATTATACTGCAGTATATTAGCTATCATGTGCTACAGTCCTTTCCCTGTTTTTGTAAACTAAGATTATGTATACTTTTTTTTGTCATGGATCTATAGTCAGTTCCATGTAATGCTTATTGTTCTACTTGCTAGATTATCATGCCTTTTTGATCATGGATCTATAGTCAGTTCCATGTAACGCTTATTGTTCTACGTGCTAGATTATCATGCCTTTTTGATCATGTTATTATTTCCTCCTGCACCTCAGTTATCAAAAATCCTTTCTTGTCTTTTTTTTCATTTGTTTCTTTTGTTGCAACAATAGTTGGGCATATCTGTCATATGATTTAAAATTTTCAATAAGGTTCAGAAAGTTAAGTGTGTATAACATAAATTAGAAACAACTGAAACTGCAAGTGTAGTTTTAACTTTTGGTCAAATCATTGGTACAATTAGTTTTTGGTTGGAACTCATGAAACCTAGGTGTGTTTATAATGTTGCTTGTAAAACATCATAGAAAATTTTCCCTTATCAAATTGCTGAACAAGTGCCTTCAGGCATGTTTTCACATTTTCTTGCCATGTTCCCTTGCATAATGATTGCAAACTCTGGAAAATCACATGGCAAAATGGTGTTGTAAGGGCATTGACTTTTATCTAATAATTAGATAAATCCTTTTTTTTTATCCTAATAATCCATAAAGATCCTCTAAGGTGATGATTCTTAAGGCTAATTGAGACATTATTTTTTTTGTAAAATCTGAAAATTGATGAGTTTTTATTTTTTGAATGTATTGCGATAAACCATGATATATCCCTGCCAGGCAGAAAGTAAATCTTAATAGCTGGAGAAGTCTTCTTTGAACTTGAGGACAATGCTTCTGAAGAGTTGAACTTGATGTAGGATGGATCCAAGGGTCTAAAAGAGATTTCTGTTAAATCTATAGGGTGTCAATTACCTTTAATGGTATGCTTATTGGCTCTTTGCCAGAGCTATTTCAGAGACTTCTGTTAAATTTGAAATTTTGGAGATGGAAACTTCTAAGTATAATTAAGGAGCAGATTGTTTCCAGGTTTATGTATTATGTTTGTTGGTGTTTATAGAATTTTATAATTTATTCATTTTATGAGTTCTCTAGAGAAATTTACCATCTGAATCAGACGTCTTCAGAGTCTTGAGTTTGTAGAGGTCCATATAAACTTTCAATGAGTCAAAGTGTCAGACTTTGGATATTTAATGGAATTTAAGATTTTTGCAAATTTTGCATTTCCAACTCTTCTTTCTTTATTTATTGTTATTATTATTTTTGCTCTTCTTCAGTTTCTTTTCTTACTCTTGGTACATCATACCTTAGCCTCATAATGAATTTTGCAAAGAATTACTCAGTAGTTCAGTTTCCATTTTAATGTTATCTGTAAGCCCTCAAAGCATAATCAGATTGTTTTCTTGTGTCATGTACTGGTTGAACTGTTATTTTTATTTTCCATATTCTTTGGTTGATCAAGAGATATCAATGGTTTGACCAAAGTGTCTATTATATTCATGCCCTTAATTCACAAAAATCTACTTTGTAGACATCCTTAATTGCTAGTGATACTCCTTTCTTTGTGGTTGGATGATGGTCCTAGAATTATGAGGGGCACATAGTGTAGCGCAAAGCGTAAAGGACTGGTACTGGTAACCATGGTGGTGCCTTACTAGTATGATATGGTACAGATCATGGACTTATGGAATGCCCGCTGGCGCCAGTATAACATAACTGAGATGTCATACCATGTATCTCTGCTGGACTTTATTGTGGGCATCATGGTATTAATACCTTATCTACATGATCCAGTTTTGACTGGTAGTGATATATTATTAGTTTGTTGTTTGTTGTTCTGTATCAAGCATCAAGTTATTTGACTTCTTGTATTCTAACTTAATAGCCTTCGTACCTTAGGCATTTTGCTTTAAATCTAGTTTGATTTTGTTGTGACTGATAAATAATTAAGTTTTAGGGTGTATTTATTTTTTGATAAGAATTCCTGGCTCTTGCTCTATTTTGTTTAAAGTGTAACTATCTAGATGGAGGTTTTATTTCCTCACACAAAGGACTGGCATGAGTTTATGTTAGTTATTTGGTATTCTTGGTTGTTTGCAGTTGCACAACACACCATGGATTTAGGTAACCTGTACCATGCCTATTCCCATCATGGGCCAGCATGGTACATACCTGTACTATGTCTAGATGTGGTACTGGGATGAGCGACATTCTATCAAATGCATGGTCATGGGTTTGGCCTACAGAGTGGCACTGTCCTTAGGTTAATTTTAATTTGGGCCATTCCTAAACTCTTTGTAAGTGGGTTAAGAGTTATTTTATGAAAAAAGAAACATTACATAAAAGTAATATACAAGGTCCCAGCTCTATTAATCATGGCATTTTATGCAAATTAGTTGTTTTCTAACACATGCATCGTGTAATTAAAAATAATATTTCATACAAGATGACCATGTTTATTCATGAACAGATATAAATAAACTGAAAATACCTACTAGTAACTTCTATTGGAAGTAGTAAAGTTAACATACTGCAAATAAAGCAAATTTACCACTAAAAGTTTCTAAGATTAGTAACAACATGTTTAGACTACAAAAATACATACTGATGTACCAAATGAACAAGTTTGCTCCTATCATATTTTGAGCAACACCCAAAAGTCATTCCATAGGTACATAGATAATGTACAGCATAAGATAGCAATATTTTCAAAAGAATATACTTGGCGTAGAATTATTTAATCTACTTCCTTTTTTTTTGACATTCATATTCCATTTTTGTTTCCATTTTGGATGTTGATGTATAAACTAATGACGGACATGAACTAATTGTTGGAGATCTGGGACCATTTATTGCGGTAGAAAGAAAGAAGAAATAAAAGAGACATAATCAAATGCGTGGATTAGATCAAGGTCTATCTCCACGGGGCATGCAAAGGTTTTATTATGAAAAAAAATAATTACAAGAAGAGATCATATACTCTTAACTCTTATAAATCTATCTCTTTCAACAAGAAGCTCTTACCTCTCACCTCTTACAGAAGCTTTCACAAAAATCTTCAAGAAGATTTAGGCCTGTCGTACCAGGATCCTCTGATGCCTCTGGATGGTTTCTGCTGCTACACGGTTCTCAGATCTGTGCACCCACTTTTATAGATCGAAAATTCTCTTCAGATCAAAATCACAGTCATGATCGAAGTCCAAAAAGTCTCTGACCGTCTGATCGCTTTCGCATGCTTCTCTGGCCGTTCGATCATGCAAGATCACGCTCGAACACCCTTGATCGCCGTCCGATTGCGACCGCGTGGCTTTCTGGCCGTCGGATTGTGCAAAGGAATGCTGTAGATTGCGATTTTCGCCCTTGGACCATGGCGGTCCATGCGGCGTCTTCTCCCCGCGGTCCATCATGGACCATGACGCACGGGTGTGCACCGCGTGGGGCTTGCCTAGATCATGCGCCCGCGCTGGGCTAGCGCATGCCTGGGCTGCACGTCCCGCGGGTCTGCGCACGCCTGCAGGCTGCACCCTGTTGTGGGCCTTCGCGCGTTGCATCTTCGGACCTCCACATTGTTGTGCACTATGTTTTGGGCTCCTCTGTCTTGGGTTTTTCTCTATGGATTGAATTTGAGGCACTAAATCCCAACAATCTTCATCTCGACTTGACATTCGGTCTCCATCTAACTCTGATAGCTTCAGGATGATCTCACCCCCATGCTCTGGGATAAATGCTTGATTGCTCATGGATGGACAAACATGGGAGTCGAGTCAGACCGCTCGATTCCATCTCCATCGTGTGTTATGACCCATCTGATCTGAGATCTGCTCGGATTAGCCTCCTGCGGCAATAGAAATTTCACCTTACGATATCGTCTGTTATCTTTTTGAGTCTTCCATCTCGTATCTGATCCATCTGCTCCTGCTTCACCTCACACTGGGCTTCTACTGACTTCTGAAGCTCCACCTCGCACTGAGCTTCCTGTCAAGAGGTAGTATCCTTCATACTTTCTTTCCTTCATCACAATCCTACTGCTGTGAATGATCTTTAGGATTGCATCATCAACTCTTTACCTGTAACCACTTGAATTCAGTCTGCTCAGTGAAATTAGCCTAAAGCTGGATATGTATCGGACCTCATCCAACTTTTTCATTGCTTCATCATGTGTCTGTAAGTTGACCGTTCCATTGTCTTTGATCTCACAATTCGATCCATCTAGCAAGTGAACAGTGCTCTCATTGCTCTTTAGGGAGTCAAACAACTCCTCTCTGTAATACACATGATGCGAACAAGTAGAATCTAAAATCCACTAGGGAGAAGAAGTAGATACCTCATCAGTCATCAGAAGAACATCATCAATGTCTTTTGTATTGCTGCTCGCCATCATCATAGTAGCCTTCATCCGATCTCTGAGTTGCAGGTAATCTTTGACTCGATGTCCCAACTCATCACATCTGTAGCATCTGATCTTGCTCGAGTCTTTTGGCCTGGACTTAGATTGCCCACATTGCGATTCTTTGTCGCTTTGTCTTTTGCCACCACCATCTCCAGTCATCGTCAAAGTTGAGTCGCCATTTGAACTCAAAGTCCAATTTTTTCATTTGAGAACCTTATTCTGAGTAGTGCATAAGTAACCTCTTCTATCTTGATGGCGTTCTTTTCCACTAGAAAAGCAGTCCCAAAGACTCAAAAGAAGGGGGAAGCGATGCAAGCAAGATCAATATGCTGATTTTCTCTTTAACTTTCTCACCAACGTTGAGGAGATTGATGAGGATCTTCTGAAAGTTGTCGAGATGTTCCTGCACGCTTTATCCCTCGTTCATCCGTAGTTGGTAGGACTGCTTCCAGAGGAAGAGCGCATTAATGAGTGACTTCGCTATGTACATCTTTTTGAGTTTCATCCACATTATCGTTAGAAAAATCTTACCAAGCATATGGATCACCACATCATCTGCTAAGTACAAGCGGATCGTGCTCACCGTCTGTATCTGTAGCCGCTGTTAATCCTTCTTCTCCATGGTAGTCGGCTTCTCCTCGCATATGAAAGTATCGATCAACTCCCGTTGGATGAGTACATCCTTCATCTTTGCTTGCCATAAGAAGAAATTGTTCTTTCCATCATACTGGTTGATCTCCATCTTGATTGAGCCTGATTTCTCTATCTTCTTCAATCTTGATTAACACCGCTGCAACCTAGACTACCACGACTCTGGTACCACTTGGCTTTAATACCAATTGTTGGAGATCTGGTACCACTCATTGCAGCAGAAAAAAAGAAGAAATAAAAGAGACAATCAAATACATGGATTAGATCAAGATTTACCTCCACGGGGCATGCAAAGGCTTCACTATGAAAGAAAACAATTACAAGAGGAGATCATACACTCTCAACTCTCATAAACCGATCTCTTTCAACAAGAAGCTCTCACCTCTCACTCCTTACAAAAGCTCTCACAAAAATTCCCAAAGAGACTTGGGCCTACCGTCTCAGGGTCCTCGATGCTCCTGGATGCTTCTTGTTGCTCTCAGTCGCTACACATAGTTCTCAGGTTCGTGTACCTGCTTTTATAGACCGAAAACCTTCTTCAGATCGAAATCACAGTCCTGATCAAAGTCCAGAAAGTCTTTGACCGTCCGATCGCTTCCGCATGCTTCCCTGACTGTCTGATCGTGCAAGATCATCCCCAAACACCCTTGATCGCCGTCCGATCGTGATCGCATGGCTTCCTGGCTGTCTGATCGTGCAAAGGAATGCTGTAGATTGCGATTTTCGCCCCTTGGACCACGGCGGTCCACATGCGACGTGTGGACCATGTCTTCTCCCTGCGGTCCATCATGGACCGCGATGCACGAGCGTGCGTTGCATGGGGCTCGCCTGGACCACACGCACCTAGGCTGCGCATCTCGCGAGCCTGCGCGCGCTTGCGGGCTGCACCCTACTGCGGACCTTTGCGCACTGCATCTTCGGGCTTTCACGTCGTCGTGCACTGCATTCTGGGCTCTTTCGTCTTGGATTTTTCTCTGTGGATCGAATTCGAGACGCTAAATCCCAACACTAATTTCTTATGCATATAACTTAAAATTGATTCGTGAGACATGCTAATGACACAACTGAAATATATGAGACTAATAATAACCTAATACTCCTTGTTAATAGCAGAAAGACAATATTTACACCTTGATTTTATATCATGAGCATGTCCGATACTAAGACTGAGTCTTCGAAACCTCAAAAGGGAAGGCCTTACATTTGAAAAAAGGCGAAAATAAGCATCAATGGAAAAAAAATGCTTTTATGGCCCTTATTATATCATATCAATCTGGTACATATTGCATTTTTCCATTACTAGTTGACAAAGTATATGTTGTACAGTAGATATCGTTACATACTGAAACCATATTCCTAGATACAGGCTATATGGCTGCGAAGCCATCTTCTGACTGCTGTAATTTGGACTTATATTGTCTTAAAGAAATTCAGTTAAAAATGGCTTTACTTTCTGGCAATAGAAAATATTCTTTTCCTTTGGCTTCCGTTTGGTTTTACTGTTACTACCATCATCATCATCATCATTGTTATTGTTGTCAAAGCACTCCAGGATTTAGTTGTACTTTGAAATGATAAGTATGAGCAATGCCATAGCGTGAGCCTACTTCTAATACTAGTATGACTGCCACTACTGCTGCTGCTGCTCCTATTCCTGCTATTACTATAATTATCATTTTTGTTGTTGCTCTAGGCCATGGACCCCTGAATTTTTTTGTACTTTGAAATGCCAGATATGCTGTAGAGACATTTTAGGGTGTTTTATATGTACTGCAGGGTTCCTTTATGAAAATTATAAGCAAGTCTAGGATGAAGTCTTGAAAGGTTTAATGGTGGATGACTAGGCTTTTCTTTTCTCCGTGATATTTAGTGTTTTCTTTTTCTTCTCTTTTCTTTTTTTTTCCTGGGTACCTTCAGGGTTATTACTGAGCTAATGCATGCCCAATGATTGATTGCTCTCGATTTCTTTTATAATGCTAATTTGTCATTAACTTGTTTGTTCTGCTGCAGGAATTCTTGGCTGCTTTGCTCTTGTTGATGACATCGTTGGCTGTGAATTGTCAAATATTGTAACCTAACTTCTACAACAAGTGCAACCACTTTGGTTTCTTTAAATTTTCTGAAATGGATCGTCGTGATACAACAGGATTTGTTAGTGGAGGTGGCAAGCAATTCTTCAGATGTTTCTAACTGTTGAATATTGTTAGCTGCAAGTCCCGGAAGTCAGGCCAACTGGTTCTTTTTGATTAATATCTGGTTGATATAAGAGGTCTTCTGCTGGTAATAGTAATGAATAACAGCATTCCTGCCAACCTCTCCTCTTTACATGCTTTTGTCTCTTGGAGCAAAGTTCAATCAGGAGCTGAGTATAGCACAGATGTTACATTGCGACTTGATTCCCCTGGTACTTCCAGTCTGTATAGTTTCAATGCTAAAGGGACAAAGAGGAAGTGGGGTGATATTAGTGGATTGGAGGGTCCTGAACATCCTTTACTTGCACTTGGTTTAGGGCAGTCACCCAGTTCCTCAGACATTAGCAAGGTTAGCTCAACAACTGCTTGCACAATGTCTTCGGTGAAGGAGACTGATGAGGAATCCTCAGCTGATCTGGGTTTGAATTTTCAGCTTCATCTTGGCAATGAGAATATGCCTAGCCCTAAGAAATCCTCTGTTGCTGCTCCTCAGGCATCAGGAAGTGAACCGATTTATGACTTCCAGCCAGGTCTATCAACTGGCCCATCTGAATCTGTTATTACTGGTATCAGCCCAGTCTCTGATCAACTTCAGAACAGCCTGGACACATCAGCAGTGATCGGTCAAGTGCCAACAGTTGATGAAGGATCAGCATCATCTCGCGGGATATTTGGGAGTTATGTGGCACCCTCTTTGTATATTTCAGAGACAACTAGCAGCTTTCCTTCCAACCAAAATATTCATGCTAAAGCTGATCCAGTTGCAGTTGTCCCAGACCTCACATCAACCAGGATACAAACAGTGAAAAGCCCAGTTGCCTGTACTTCCGGGGTTACTCATCTGCAGCAACGCAACATTACCACAAAAACTTGTCAGTTCCAGGGATGTGGAAAAGGAGCAAGAGGCGTTTCTGGACTATGCATAGCCCATGGTGGGGGACGAAGATGCCAGAGACCTGGCTGTCACAAGGGAGCTGAGGGTAGGACCATCTTTTGCAAGGCCCATGGAGGTGGTTGGCGATGCCAACACCTTGGCTCCACGAAGAGTGCCGATGAAGGCTGCACTGATTATTGCATTGCTCATGGCTCAACAACTGCTTGCACCATGTCTTCGGTGAAGGAGACTGATGAGGAATCCTCAGCCGATCTGGGTTTGAATTTTCAGCTTCATCTTGGCGATGAGAATATGCCTAGCCCTAAGAAATCCTCTGTTGCTGCTCAGGCATCAGGAAGTGAACTGATTTATGACCTCCAGCTAGGTCTATCAACTGGCCCATCTGAATCTGTTATTACTGGTATCAGCCCAGTGTCCGATCAACTTCAGAACAGCCTGGACACATCAGCAGTGATTGGTCAAGTGCCAAAAGTTGATGAAGGATTAGCATCATCTCGCTGGATATTTGGGAGTTATGTGGCACCCTCTTTATATATTTCAGAGACAACTAGCAGCTTTCCTTCCAACCAAAAGATTCATGCTAAAGCTGATCCAGTTGCAGTTGTCCCAGACCTCACATCAACCAAGATACAAACATTGAAAAGCCCAGTTGCCTGTACTTCTGGGGTTACTCATCTGCAGCAACGCAGCATTACCACAAAAACTTGTCAGTTCCAGGGATGTGGAAAAGGAGCAAGAGGTGCTTCTGGACTGTGCATAGCCCATGGTGGGGGACGAAGATGCCAGAGACCTGGCTGTCACAAGGGAGCCGAGGGTAGGACCATCTTTTGCAAGGCCCATGGAGGTGGTCGGCGTTGCCAACACCTTGGCTGCACAAAAAGCGCTGAAGGCCGCACTGATTATTGCATTGCTCATGGTGGTGGCCGGCGCTGCAGCCATGAAGGCTGCATCCGAGCTGCTAGGGGAAAATCAGGTTTATGCATCAGACATGGAGGTGGCAAGAGGTGTCAGAGGGAGAATTGCACAAAGAGTGCAGAAGGTTACTCTGGTCTCTGCATTTCCCATGGAGGTGGGAGGCGCTGCCAGTTTCCAGGATGTTCGAAGGGTGCACAAGGGAGCACAATGTTCTGTAAGGCACATGGTGGTGGAAAGAGGTGCACTTTTTTGGGGTGCACCAAAGGGGCTGAAGGGAGCACTCCTTTTTGTAAGGGACATGGTGGAGGGAAGCGCTGCTCATTCCAGGGTGGAGGTGTGTGCCCAAAAAGTGTGCATGGTGGGACCCAGTTCTGTGTTGCTCATGGTGGTGGGAAGAGATGTGCTGTTCCTGGTTGCACTAAGAGTGCTAGAGGGCGAACGGATTTCTGTGTTCGGCATGGTGGGGGCAAGCGATGTAAGTTTGAAGGGTGTGGAAAGAGCGCACAGGGGAGCACTGATTTTTGCAAGGCACATGGAGGCGGCAAGCGCTGCTCATGGGGCCAGGTAGGATCAAATCTTGGTGCTGGTGCTCCTCCTTGTGATAGGTTTGCTAGGGGCAAAACCGGCCTTTGTGCTGCACATAGTGCCCTTGTGCAAGATCGTTGTGTTCATGGTGGGGGCTCTCTGGGACTGTCAGCTACTCAGTACCCAACATTGGTTAAAACTGAGAAAATGAAAGACATCATTGTTGAAGAAGATACGTTCTCAAAGATAGGCAATGATGGGGAGAAGTTTGCAGGCTGGAGTGATTGTGATACAAAGAACAATATCATGCCTCATCTCCTTCCTTGCCAGCCTGGGTCAGTTTCGCTTCCAGAAGGGAGGGTGCATGGAGGGAGTCTGTTGGTGATGCTGGCTAGCAGTGCAGGCCTTCCAAGTAACTCCACAAGCCAATCAGATGCTGGCACTTCAGAGAAGAACGTGTCACATCCCATGATGCGCAGGTGGATATAATGGCCAAGCATGCCTTTTTAAGATTCTTCTTCCTTGTGTGGTTTCGATCCTAGTTCTGGCATAGTGTGGTCTGCTGGGTATTATATGTTCAAAGTAACTTTGATGCTTGGAGTAGACAAAATCAGCATTTCTTGTTCATTAATCATATTTTCTTGAACCTGGATGTGATCTTAAGGCCCTCTTGTCGAAAAAAATAAAGGGAAAGATAGGGGAGGCAAACTTCTAGCGTAGGTTTGCTAGTTTTTTCTTCAGTTACTGTAAACTGGCTCTTGTGTAGTTGTTTACGTTTGTTTGCTTCTTGTTGGGAGCATCTTAATTTTATCTCAATGCCGTGTTTCATGTCATATTAAATATAGGGTATGGCTAGATAGTTATGGTTCTTAATTGGAGTGGCTTGTGTTATATTTTCTTTCATATATGTTTTAAATGTGAAAGCTCTAAACGAGTAGGACTGGCTCATTAACCAAAGATAGTGTCAAGTTTGTTGCACAAAGATTACATTACTAAACCTTGAGCAGGAGAATTTTTAAACCTGATGAACCACGTGAGGAGCTTTCCAGTCTAACCAGAAAGCCTCTCATTTTCTACAGCAAGTATAGTTCAGTGAATTCCAAATCCCTTGGGCCTTTTTCTTTTTTACATCGAGCATGAACTCACCTAGCATCTTGCTGTGACAGTTGCTTGGTATTGAGTCCATCTGCATTTCTTGCACTCCAGATTGCTTCCAGCTGTGGCTGGCATGCGTCACTCATATTTAGAGTACTTTTTTTTTTTTTTTTTTTTTAAGAACCATTCTTTTGGATTTATGTGGTATTTTCATGATAGGAGGAAAACAACATTATTTGTATTTGGCTAAAGAACAAACAAGGGATATGACTACTTACCAAAAAAAAACAGGGGATATGACTGTTGTGAAGCTCCTTGTACCTGGCTGAAGACCTTTAAAACCCGTTGTTGCTATGGTAACAAAAGACACTGCCACTTTCTGTTGGTGCATAAGAGCTTTGGAATGCCTCTAATATATGATATCCTGATTTGATTTATTCTATTTTCTGAAGTGATTTTAAATGCTAAAATCAAGGTCGGAAAGGAGGCGCATTTTCAGGTCTGTCTACAATTTATTATGAATTTCTGTCCTTGCTAAATTCATTATCCTGCTCATTTTAAATACGCTGATAATACAGTCGACGGCATCATCCTTTGAGATGTTCACTGCCCCAAGCCGATGGCGGTGGGCTAATCAAATATCTTACTCAGAATCCTAGTCTCTATGACATTTGATTGGATGATCCAGAAGGGAAGATATGGTTGACCAACTTTATCTAATGCCGATCCCCTGGGGCCTTAATATCAGGTAAATGTTTGCCTCATTGCTGCAGGGATGTTTGTGAGACAGCATCATTTCTTGCATAATGAATTTACATTTGATAGATGTTGAGCACCTGTGATCTTTTGGCAACATCTAATCTCTTCATGGCTGTAGCTTCTACTTTTAAAGCAACGTCAGCATTTTCATATAAATGAATTCTATGCTTTGCCACTATGAACAATTTGCCTGAACTTGACTTATTGATATGCGGCTCAACTTATCCTTAATCCTGCATGCTTTTCCATCCCATGCCATAAGCGAACTTTTGTTCTTTATCCTCTTTAATATTGAAGGCGATCTTGTGTTGTGCTTGAATAAGCTTAGTTATCTTGGAATGGTCTGAGGTCACAAGACCATTCGCAGTCAACCAAACATAGGCTATGACAACTAGCTGCACCAAAATGGCCTGTCAGAATGTATTGTTAAAGAATGAGCAGCGTCAGCTGTTACTTGGGTCGAAGCTGCATGCATCCCCCCAGTGCCGGCTTAAGGGTAAGGCCACCAAAGCAAGGGCTTTAGGCCCCAATTTGTTTTAGGCCCCCAAACCCCCTCCCTCTGCACCACATCCAGCCATCCACCTACGAGCACGAGAAGATGAACGGTACTGGAGACAAAGACGGAGACGGCGAGACAGGAGACGACGAGCGAGAGCGACGAGACAGGAGTGGGTGAGGAGGCCTCGAGGTAGAGAAGAGCGGTTGCCCGTTGGGGCCGTGGGCGAAGAAGTTGGCAATTCAGATAGTGAGGTCATCGGAGAGCTTGCAGAGGAAGGCCTTGAGGCAAGTGAGGGCGACACCAATGAGAAGGCCATCAGAGGCACCGATGGTACCATCGTCGATAGAGAGGATGCGGATCCGTCCCACCATCCGACGGTAACGATCTGACTTGAGGGGCGTCTCCTGATCTCCGACGGCGGACATTCCACGCTTAAGGGATATCTTTAGTGGGACAGAGTTTCAGGCTTCCGTCGGCACCGCGGCAGGGGATTTTCTGGCTTCCGACGTCTGAGCGACGATAAGAAAGGTGGAAGGTCAGAGTCTCCATGCATCGGTTTGTTTCTTTTATTTTTTTTCCTTTCCTGAGTCATGACACATGAGGCAATTGGGACTGGCAATAGCGTGGTCGAAGAAATAATGCTGCATTGTTATTTTTTTTGATAAAAAGAAGGTTCAACTTGAATCGTGCTATGGATTTCCTTCACTTTTAACAGCACCTTTTATAACAATCATGTTAAATCTTTACTATTATAGATGGAGGCCACTTATCCCTGCTTCAGCATACTATACATCTTTTGTTCAGGTTCAAAGTTTGGCTGGGTTACTCAGATTAATGTTCCTTTTCTAATGATTTTTATACCTTTTGGATCTACTGTATTAATCATAGTTGTTGTTTCTTTTATTTTCTTTTTACTTTTTGAACTTAATCCTCTCCGTTTACTAATGCAAATATTTGTATTGGGGCTATGTTCAAATGTTTTGTACACAGTATATATTTCTAAATAATCTCCTATAGCTGTGTACAAAAAAGGCTTCATATTAGATATAATATGAAGGACAAACAGAAATATTTGAAGGCTAATTCTTGTACTAAAGTTATATCATTTTTTAGAGTGGTATAATATATATATTTATTATTTTCTTATTCTACTAAATGATAAAAAATTTTACACAATAATATATCTGATCTAACTCTTAAATCGTTGTCACAAATACATTGAAAAAATCGTATTGAAAGTGTTAAAGCAATAAAATTTTAAGCTCCACAAATAAGAGATGTTTTATTGAAATTAACAGAAATTAGTAAAAATTCTAAAACTAAAAGTCAAGCTAATTGCTTAGCAACATATAAGTTTAAAAATTTTGAGTTTTTATTGGGTATGACTATTTGATATGATATATTATTTGCTATTAACTTAGTTAGTAAAAATTTACAATAAAAAAATATGCATATTGATATTGCTATAGAACAACTAAAAAATCTTCTTTCTATTTTTGAAAAATATAGAGAATATAGATTTGCATCTACTATGATTTTTTTTAAAAAAATTATATTTGAAATAAAAATAGAATCTAAATTTTATGATAAATGTATCATTTATAGAAAGAAATAATTTGATGAGAATGTTTACAATGAAATAATAAAATCTCTTGAAGAAATATTTAGAATTAATTATTTCTTATATATAGTAGATCAAACAATTTTTTCACTCTAAAAAAAATTAGAACAGTTTCAAATGTATTGAAAATATATTTAATTTTGTATTTAACGATAAAAAATCGAAGTCATTAGACAATGATAGTTTGAAAGAATATTATCTTAATCTTGAATGTTTCTTAAAATATAATAACTACTCTGATATTGATGATTTAGATTTATTTTCAGAGCTAAAAATTAAAAAAAAAAATTATACAAATGGAAGATAACAGTCCAATGAACATACTCAATCATATAAAATGACTCGACTCTTTTTTAAATACATATATTATTTTTAGAATAATATTAATAATTTCAGTAAGTATTGCTTCAATAGAAAAAAATTTTAAAATTAAAATTAATAAAATCTTGCTTAAGATCAAAAATATCTCAAAAAAGATTAAATGGATTAACTATATTATCAATTGAAAAAAAAATATTAGAAGAACTTTATTATAAAAATTTAATTAAAAATTTTACATCTCAAAAAGTTAGAAAACTAAAATTTCAGTAAAAAATTTACATAAAGTTCAATAAAAAAAGATCATAATTTAGTATTTAGCTTTAGGCCTCCCAATGTGTTGAGCCACCCCTGCATCCCCCAATCTCAATACAAATCTCATTGTTGCTATCAGGAACTTAAATACACATCTGAAACAATTATGCCATGATAAGACAAATCTCATTGTTACAAATCTCAAAACAAACCTCATACCGGGAACGGGATACGAGCAACTGCCATGATAAAGTGTTAACAAGCTTTATTTTATGCCAAGAGTATTTGACATCATTATTGCATGATGTGCAAATATTTCACTCATGTGATTCTACAGAAGACAACTAGAGAAGATGAGAATCGCAAGTACATCATCATAGAAAAGATACTGAGCTCATAAGCTGGAAAGCCTGTACAAGAATAGCTGGTGTTTCTCCCCAAAGCCTATCTGCTTCAGTCCTCAAGGCTACAGCATGCATCACGTTTACAGCTTTTAGTGGGTATCTGCATGAGAACCATATAAGCAACTGCTTATGAACAGATTACACCAGCAACAAACTAGATGGTAACAAATAATTTAATGATTACTATAATTTTAACCAACAAGCCTCAACCCTATTTAAGCAAGATTGAATTGAGAACAAATCGATTTAAAGAAAAAAGTCTTCAGTTACATGAGAGGAGGAAAAAAATCTAAAGAAACATTCCTTGTTCTTGTGAGGTTTATGCATAACAATCTATTCAAGGCAATGGAAAAGGGAGAGCACAGGGGATTGCAGGGCCCACTTACTGCTTTTTCTTGACTCGACCCGTTTGTGGCCCGACCAGATCCGTTAATCCTTCTTTGCCACCGGTCGGTCGGTTGTTGCGGTTCTCTGCTGATGGTGACCGTATTCCGGAGCCTTTGTGTGGAAATCTCAGGTACGATTGACCTCATAAAAAATTTCGATGCGGGAAAGCGTCGACGGATGCGATGATTTCCCACGTGCAGCCGCGGCAGCAGAGTTGAGTTTTCTATTTCAGAACCGATCTCCCTCACGGCAAAAAGCGCGGGAAAATGAGCAAAAACTCTCAAGGCGGGAAGATCCCCTCCCCTCCCCCACCTTCTCTCCTATAAGAATTCCCCGACTGCCGTATCGGTTTCCGATTTTTTCCCTCCTTGCTTTTGATCGCCCTCTCGCTCGCTCCATTTGTTTCCCTGCCTCAAAACCCTAATCTGAAGATCGGCCCAAGAAGTCCTAGGTTGGGCCAATCGATCAAGTAGGGATGGACACAGAAGGGCTTTCGATCATCTGTGCCGGCCTCGGATTTTCCGAAGAGGACGAGAACGGGATTGTAACAGGTTATTCTAAGAGCGAGTATTGTTTGGGTGGGGTTCCGAATCATGAAGACCTAATCTTGATCGATGCCCTTCTTATTTTCTTGTTCTAATAATTTCCTTTCTTGGTGATCTTCTCAGATAATTTAAAGGATCTGCAGAGATTTCTCCGGCGAGACGATCCACAGCGGAGAGATGTATTCAAACAGATTTGCAAGTGGAACACGGTGTCTCGTGATTTGATCCCGATTATTGAACATTATCAGAGCGATTGGAATTTGGTGATCGGTGCCGGTGATTTTTCTGTTCCTTTTCTTTTTTGGATCAGTTTTCCTTTTTTGTCCTTTTTTGCTTCGAGAAAGATTGTTGTCACATTTAGTTTTTGGTAATCAGTTTTATTCTTTCTTGCATGCGCAGTGAAAATTTTGGTATTCCTTACAATGCCTATAGATCCTTCATCCGATGATATTGCACAGCAGATAGAGTATCTGTGGGAGTTAAAAGCTGCAATGACGCGTAATGTCACGCTTGCGGTCATAGTCTCTCTTCTTGAAGACCCCTTGGAACATCTGGAACGGTAGGGGTATAAGTCTGCCTGCTTTTATTTCTTGTATGTATGATGTTTTATTTTTATTTTTTTAATATAATTTGGTCAAATCTCAGCAATCATTTTTCTAAAGATGTTAGCTTTATGAATAATCAGACTGGGATATCATCTATAAAATATGTTTATAGATATCTATCAATTTTGGGACCAATTGAAAGCAAGAAAAAGGAAGGCATTGCTATTAGTTAATTAGTATGTAGCCTACATAATTTTATCTCTGCTACAGGATTGGAAATTGATCTCCTATTGACATTAAAACTAGAAGACTAATTACGATGAACGTTCATGAACACCAATTGATACCTTTCTTGGTTAAGCTTACATTGCACTGTTGTCTGGATCTGGGATCAGTAACTGGCAGCATTATGCGTCTACGTAGTTCTTTACTAGTTCAGTAAACAAACAGACGCTATACATTTTGTGTAGTCAGTAGTATACACGCACTTAAACACACGTTGGAGTCCATGCTTTAAAAGTCCGACCCTTTTTTTGTTTCATGGTGCTTGGTTTTTCATACTGTTCTTTTTATTTCACTTACATATAATGGATAACTATTACAATTCTAATATTGCATTTCCTGTTTCAACATTGGATGCCAACCAGCAATGCATTTACAGAGGACGACTGGAAGCTGGTTCAGCTTGTGCTTACCCTTTTTCGAAACCTCCTGGCCATCCAAGAAATTACATTGCAGCAGAAGACATCTGGGTTGGCTACTCGGTTTTTGTGTCTGACAGATAGATTTCTGGAGCTCATGTTTCAGGAGAATGTTATGGACTTGATCTTAGTACTCACCCAGCACATTGATTCTTCTGCTTATCTTCAGCATGACAATTTGCTTTTACTGGAGATTTTCCACTATATTGTTCTGGGTTGGGACCCAGAATTGATTGCTCGAGCTTCAAGACAGGGTTCCAAGGTCTTTTCCCATCTTTTGCTTTCTGTCTGTGGCTATTCCAGTTCTTCTAGTTTTTCTTGTCATTCTTCTCTTTTGAATTTGCATATTATGGATGCATTTTTTTCCAAAAAATGATAATGTAGTATGGAATAGGATTTTGCAAGTTGATTTATACGTGTAATAGAGGAATAACTTCCAAATAATATTGCAGATTTTGTTTAATGCCACTGCATGGTCATTTTTTTGGTGGTGAGTCAATATCCCTCTAGTCCCATGCTTGATACTGATTATGTGAGTAGTCTATATTCATATATGTGAACAATAAGTTAGTATCTCTAATTCTGTACATGACTTTGGTAATAAACTAATATTCTGTTTATTATGTCTCACATATCGATTATCTCAGTCTGAGAGATTCTCAGTTGGCATCATTTTGTATTAATAGCCATGTACAGGTTGATGGAGAGGTTTGGCTGTTGACAGTATCGCTTCAGTAGATATTTTGAATTTGTCTTATATTTCATGTTACATTATTGTACAGTTTTGACTTCCAAACAACATCAGTGGTTAAGCATTCTTCATTATTGTTATCAAGCATCTATAGATTCTCTCAGGTTGATAATTTTTAAACTTCCAAGATATGGTTTGTAACTGTTGCCTTCTTTGGCTTGCAACTAGGAATTCCATGTAAAAGTGGCTTGTGTTTGCAGGTTAATGGAGATATCACAACTTCTGTAGATTCTCTCAGGTCAATTATGGAGGCGGAAGAGATAAAAAGAAGAAACATAAGGCTAAGGAACTTCGAACGTCATTCACAATTTAGTGGAACATTTACCTGCCTTACCATGGTATGGATTTTGGCCAACTGCCAGATGGCATGAGGAGATTATTTGCATTCTAGCCAGGCAATTGATTTTCTCTTTGCTATCATTACTATTATTAATATTACTGCTATTGTCCTTTAATTGCTGTTAGGATGGCTCTAAAACATTGTTTAAAGGCAATCCATCTTCTGCCTCTGGAAATGGCTTGCTAAAAGTTCTTAAGGTTCAACGAGGTCCATTAAAAAGAACTGCATGGGATCATGGTTGCTTGTCTTTGCCAAAGGAGAGTACTTTGGAATTGTTACACAACTTCTTAAATCAGTTTCTATCAGAAGGCTACAATGGTAGGTTTGCTGAAATGGATATTTTTGACATCTTGGTTTCAATTGTTGCTTCCTTTTTCTCTTTTATGTATATCTCATGGTCTGACCTGCTGCTCATCAGTTTTGATGCAGTCCCTTCGTGAAGATATCGAGAAGGAGCACCAATCCATTCAGAACACTGATGTTATTACGTTTTTCCAGCTTGCTAATTTTGTTTTAGCTTTTCAATATCGGAAGGCCTCAAGTTCAAAGGTGGGAATTGGTTTGAATCATATCCTTATGTACTTTGGTTCTACAGATAGTTTTCGAGCTGAATTAGGTGATAACTACATGTGCTGAATGCTCCTTGTAGAGTTGTTAAATCGAAGTTTCTTGTCAAATGATATTTTCTAAGAAAATAGCAACATCTTTTGTCTCTGTTCATATCTCAATGAATGCTTGCTATTAAGGAATATCTACATTTAGAAGGCTCTGCATTTTGGGGGATATTTTATTACATGGTGATGCAAATGCAAACTGCTTTAGAGGAGGAAAAGGAGCCAGTAAATATAAAATAATCTTTTTCATGTTTTAGATATGTAAGGTTGAGAAACCAGGGGTTTATTGTTTCCATATGTTTAGCCAGTCTATTTGTTTTAGTCATAATTGCTAAGGTCCTATTTGGGATTGTTGTGGGTAGTAGAGCTTTTATAAAAAATTATTTGTTGTTTGGTAACTACATTTTCTAAAAAAATACTGTGAAATTTTAATATCTGTTTGGTATTTAAACTAATAAATTACTTCTGGTATGACAAAATGATAATAAGGATATTGCTTAGCATACTATTACTAATATAATAATGTAATAATATAATATAACGCAACATAAGTGTAAATACATGATATGTTCATGTGCATTTTGGTCGCCAAGAAATTCTTATTAAAATAGAAACAACTTTCCAATATCAGCCAAGTAGAGCTTTTGGGAAAAGCTCCATCCCAAAAGCTCCAATATGGAGCTTCTCCCAAATAGATACTTTTTAGCTTTTTTGAAAACCAGAAAGCACTTCTCATTTTTTCCCCAAACACCACCGTATGTCTTGAAAGCATTTTCTACCCTTCAAAAAGTACTTTATGGCCCTCCAAAAAGTTTTGGAATGGGCCCTAAGGGGCTCCCTATGATGTCTTGCCACTTTGTTTGTGTTGTGCATTGTGTCTGTGAGAGGGAGAGAGAATGTGCTGCTCTTTTATATGAAGTTCCAAAAGTACCTAAATATTAACTTGCTTTGCGGAATCTTAGTAGGGATATCCACTAGCTACAACAAAGTTTATATATGGTGGCCTTTTTTTTCTTTTCATTAATATGCTGAGCTACAAATTTTTTTTCCCCGCTCTTTCAATATGTGAATTCATATTGATAATGATGACTTCTTCAAAGGGCATAGGTAGGGCTGCAACTTGGATGGGTTGGGTTGGGTTGAGGGCAAACCCTAACACAACTGATATAATTCCCAACCCTAATCCAACCAAACACAATCCCAGGTTGGGATTTCTCTAACCCAACTCCTCCAACTAAATTTGGGTTGGTCAGGCCATGTAAACTGAGTTAGATTGGATTGAATATAACATTTAAAATAAGGGAAAGGCTTGGTTGCTCTTGTTGTTTTGAGGTCTCAATCATTTGTCGATTTAAATGACAAACTTAAAAACATAAAACCAATATGAAACATATCGACGATATTATTTCCAAACCTATGGCAGCTCATTACTGAGATTACTGTAGTGCTTTATCTCATTTTTACTGCATCCATCATTAAGTGCTGAAACTCTTCCCTTTTGTTTCAGGTCCATCAACCCTGGAAAAGTTCCTGTATATAATTTCTTATGCATAGTCTTGATATGCATAATCCATATATATAATTTTTAACTTTGTACCCCTACTTGCATCTTTTTTTAATCTCTCTTTCTTTGATGTTATTGCCTAACAAGCAGAATCCTGTTTATCTTTAACATGAGCCATAATCTCTTAATTTCTGAAACTGTTTCCACCCTATATCCTATTCCAGCACTTATGTCTTTAATATGAACCCTAATTTAAACTATTCATAGTCTTGTGCAGGAAGTGTGAGTTTTCTTGGACCAGAGTATTCTAGTTTCAGTATAAGAGAGCCATTTAAGAGTGTGTTACGGTTTCCATCCCCTAAATTTATCAAGACAGTTTTCTGAGTTCTGATCTACCTTTGCCAGACAATAACTTTTTTTCATCTACCATGTTATTCATGCCACTTAAAAGGCATTGCTGATCCACTATTTATGTCCTGATATCTGGAAACTCACGTTTTGTTTCTTATGATGGGACATCAATCTTTTGGCTGGTGTAGATTTGTAGCAATGAACCATGTATAGTTCAGTCCTCCATGCATATGAAAGGTTGGTGATATTAATGAGCTTTTCTTGTTTATCGTGCTATTAAAGTTCTATTCTTATGAAAGGAGGAGCCTGTGAGAAAGTTGATAATTTAGTGTAATATTGATGCAGCCATGATCATGTTAATATGTACACAGAATTTTTATTTGATTTTTTTATGCATTTACATGCATGTACATACATGCATATCTGCATAATAATCACATACATATGCATGGACATACATAAACACACACACAGACATGCATGTGTATATGGATTGAAATATGCACATAGGTACATACATACATAGATTCTACTATTTCTTATCATATGTCCAGTCATGCATCTAGTTAAATACACTTTATTTTTTCTTTTATGTCTCCTGTCAATTAGCAGCACTCAACATGTATTCAAATTATTTCTTCAGAAACCTGGCATGGAGGGACCTATGTCTGAAGCTTTGCCTGACCATGTTAATGTTAAAAACCTGTCATTCCATGGGAATTTATGTGGACCTATTGCAGCAACTATGAATGAAGCCATGTTCCTTTTAGTCATGTCCAAGTGGCGTGAGGCTTTTGAGGGATTGAAAGAAACTAGTGACTACAAATCTCTATCAGCTGCAGGATCTCTGATGAAAAACATGGTAAGTATGCACACTGTGCTTGTATTGATATTATAGTGCGCTTCTTCAGCTTTACGAACTTCATGAAGTGAATTTAATTACCATGCCACCCCCCACCCCCACCCCTATCTGCACCCTGACCCTGCATGAGCTTGTACGTATGTTCATATTGAAGATGCATGGAAGCACATAATTGTGTACTGCGTGTTTGAGATACATTTTTTTCAAAGACCTGTGGACTGGACCTAATGCTCAAAACATTTATTTATTTATTTATTTTGAAAAGGAGGAACTATGTTTTTTAGTTCCAAGATGAGTTTAAGAATGCGACTGATCTCTTGAAATGATTTGCTTGAATTAATTATGTGGTTATCCATGTGTAATAAAAAATAACCAAACGACTCGACAAGAAAGATTAGCATAACAAAAGTCTTCAAAAATAATTGGATTTGAAGTATATTGTTAATTTTCAACATAATGAGAAAATAAGCAACTGGCATGTCTCATATGAAGTATCAACTCAAGGCTTTTTATCCTTCAAAGTGACCCTTCAATTATTAATATATGCATATTTTAGGCTACAATTTCTGTAATTTTGTGCAGAATGCTAATGCAACCTAGTTTTATGTTATTATATGTCCAGAGTTTGTTGATGCCCATTTTAAAAGAAAAGAAAATAAAATAAAAATGAATCTAGCTGTGCCTCTTGCCTGACAGTTGATAAAAACATCAGACATGAATCTGTGAGCTCAATACTATGACAGTCCTTTGGGTCATGCCAAGCCACTGAATATACTTTGGCATTTTGGGTTTGAGTACCAATATATTGCGAGGATTTGATCTCATTGATTGATCTATTAGTGCACATTAGGTATATAGTGGAATATTTAAGCACAGTGTCATCAGATGATTCCAATTATGATGTTGAAATTACAAGACAACACAAAGTAGGATTTTTCAAAACAGTTTGAGGGGAAGGATATAATGAGTGAATATTTGGGCTCCAAACTTCAAATTTGGCACATATCAAATTTGAAGACCCACCTTAAAGATTCTTGATGTAGTGTATCAAGGCTCTAAACATTGTAATATATGACTCTAAACATTGTTATATATGTATCATAATTTTAGTTTTTTTCTTTATTTGTTTCAGTGAAAAAAGAGCACTGGAAACAGGTGCAGCAAACCAATAGATATGCCAGTCATAAAAGATGCTAAGATGACAGTGATGAGGAACAAATGATGTAAAGAAAAATTTATAAATTATAACTATGATTAAAGCAAACAAGAATTATAGCTAGATGTGGATGCCCAGGATTCTATAAACCAATACTTTACATCATGTTAGGTCTTTGCCAAATTATGGCTTGATCTTTTAATATCATATTTGTCTGCCAGAGCAAACTAAGAGCTTAGAAACTTGATGTCTAACACCATATAGTAACTCTGGTGTACGATGAAGTTTTTATATCACCTCTGTTGCTAATATCTATGTATAGAAAGTATGATTTCACAATATTGATATTCTAACTGCTCTTGGTAGTTGATTTTTTCTTGAAACAGTTCTATATGGTTTCTTTAAACTCTGCTTCCATGGTGGGTTACAAGGATTTTTTAGGCTGTAATTGTATCTCTAAAGATTTGGTAATTTTTTGTGGAAATACTTGGAGTCCATTGACAGATTTTTTTTTTTTTAGTTGTTATCTCAATATAACCATTGTTTAAAAGCTTAGTGAAGCGAACTACTTTGTATTACCAGGTCCAATAAAAGTCAATTTTAAGACTTCTGTTTTATTTATTTAAAAGCTTATTGAAGCAAACTACTTTGTATCACCAGGTCCAATAAAAGTCATTTTAAGACTTATGTTTTATTTAATCCAACAACTAAAATATGATCAAAATTGGGTGTAAGATGTAGTTAGGAACAGATGTAATGGCATGATGACTGTCATATTGATATAAGCTGAATCAGTTATGAAGTGTTAAATTTGAGGCTTGAGAATTAGACATACGACCAACATTCAAAGTTAACACAATTTATTCTTTATGCCAACTTTCATTTTTTTTCAGTCCTAGATATTGATTGTGTTTTGCAATTAACCATTAGATCTAGATTAAACAGTTGTAATTCTAATGTTTTCCGCATGCGTATCTAACCGGGTTTCCTTATATTCGTTTATGACATTGTATATAGAGATATCCTTGTGCCAGCATTCTAAGAAAGAAAAGTGTGAGAGTAACTTTTAAAACGATTTGAGTACAAAAAATTTGTTCTTTATTGACTTTTAGTTTGAAGTTTACTGCTTTACTAATTTTCATAAGGTGCATGTTAATGGTATCTTATCTTTCTTTCCAGTGGGACTGAGAAGGCAAAAAAAAAAAAAGAGCATTTGTTTCAGCCATAGTTCTGAAAATCATTCTTCTTTCAGTGGTTGGTCAATTCGGGAGGCTTTCCTTTGCCTCCATTGAAATGCCTTGTTGTTAAGCAGTTTGCTCTTTGTGCAGATTTGCATGTTAGATTTGGTGCTAAAGTTATTGCCTGAAGATGCAAAAGAACCTCAGACAGCTCGAATACTTCTATATAAGTTATTTTATGATCAGACGGATCAAGGGTTGACGCAGTTCCTCTTAAACCTGTTCAAATCTTTCGACACTCATAAACAGCCTAAAAGGTTTGTTTAAAAAGAATTATTTTTAATTTTAGATTCAGGAATTTAAGCATCTTTCTTATACATATCAATTCGCCATGTGTTGCAATCTGACGAATGATATGATCACAATGTCCTCATATCCTGGGGAAATAAATTTAGTTTGTGGATATACTGCAGATGCACCTGGAAAGCCTGTAGCTTTTTTAAGCTACAATATCTTTTGATGATTATATAATCGTGAACAAGCTGGTTTTGACCCTTTTGAACATCAAAGCCACATGTTTGACTTGTAGACACACCATGCTATGTGAAGAACTCTAAATATTTTGCACTTATAAGCATCAATAATGGCATATTTACTATGTTGACATTACTAATATCATACTACCTTGAAATGACTTTATTAAGGAGCATTCTTGCTATGCACACATGAAAAATAGAGTGATAATCCAAAAATGTCCTTAACATGCCTACTTCATGATTTTATTAGTATAATTTTTCTCGTCGATATGGGTAGCGATTATCATCTTGCCCAGCTTTCTTATTTTCTTCATTTTAAACTTAATCATTTTCTGTTATGTATTTTCTATATAACATATATATTTCTGCATGGATTGGTGTATTGGTAGAACGACTCTAAATATTTTGCACTTATAAGCATCAATAATGGCATATTTACTATGTTGACATTAGTAATGTCCTACTACCTTGAAATGACTTTATTAAGGAGCATTTTTGCCATGCACACATAAAAAACAGAGTGATAATCCAAAAATGTCCTTAACATGCCTACTTTGTGATTTTATTAGTATAATTTTTCTCGTCGATATGGGTAGTGATTATCATCTTGCCCAGCTTTCTTATTTTCTTCATTTTCAACTTTACCATTTTCTGTTATGCATTTTTCTATGTAACATATATATTTCTGCATGGATTGGTGTACTGGTAAATTCACATAGCCTTAGAAATTAATATGTTTTTCGTTAATCAGTGATCTTGCAGATTTGCTGGAAATAATACATGTGGTGTTACGTCTTATGGAGCAGCTTCAAGCACGTGGAACATTAAGGGTATGCTCTATCTGTTTCTAAAACCTCTTTCTTTCTTTATTTTATCTTTTTTTTTTTTGAGTGAGAGAGAGAGAGACTCACCGGCACTATAATTTAGGAAGCACAGATGCTTAAAGTCATATACTGTTACGGATACTTAGTATCTTATTTTTCAAAACTTTTTAAAATGCTTTGGATCAAGATATCCTATGTTGGTATTGGAGCTCGGATCGGTCTGCCGGCAGTATGATTCGATATGCCTCTATATTTTTCCATGCAGACTTAAACTGACACAACAAGGTGGAGGGAAAAGGAATGAGAGGAAAAAAGAGAGAGAAGGGGGGGGGAGGGAAGGCGAAGGAGAGTGAGGGAGACTTCGGAGGCTCGTGGAGGCCATCGGAGGGCCAGTGAGGAGGAAATAGAGGAAAAGAGAGAGGGGGAGAGGGAAGGAGAGGAGAGAGGGAGAGAGAGCCTCTGGAGGCCTACCGAGGCTGTTGGAGACTCCCTCACACTCTTCTCTCCTCCCCCCTCTCTCTCTCTCTTTTCCTATCTTTCCTTCTCTCTCTCCTCTTTGTAGGTGTCTTGTTTTGAATGCTAGAATCGTCCTAGTCCACCGCCAGTACGATTTGGCACACTCCAAATCAGGCACTTCAGGATGGTTCTGCTTTTTTGCTTTAGATACTTCCCTCGTACACTTTAGATACTTCCCTATATCTCCAAAAATGAGGGGAAGGGCCAATTTTATAGTTTATTGATATTATTTTAAATATAAAGCATGGATATGGTCTATTATTAAAATGTAAAGAATGGATTATGGTCTATTAATTAATGACTAATGATAATCTGGTAAAAGTTAATACTACATACAAAGTATAGATTATGTTATATTTTGATAGCCTACTTTTTTTTATTGACACTTTTTTGTATACATGCATATGTACTTTTGTGTATGTATGTGTGCATGCATGTATGCATATATAAAATAAATACATGTATGCCTACCTACCTACTTCATTAAATATAATTAACCAGCAAGTTCAGATTTTTAGGGATGCACCATCCAAGAATCAAACATAGAACCTCTGGTTGTTAAGCAGAGTGGTGTTGCCATTGAGCCAAGCCCCGGTTCACAACTAAAAACAAACTTATAATTGGTAGTACTTTCAGATGATCTTGGTCTTTTGCATGCATGAATCATAGATTTTAATTTAAACTTTGTTCTAGGTTTCTATTTGAAGCTATTTTATTTGCAACCAAAGATAGTTAACATGGTACAGTGGATATGTTCTTTTTTAAAAGGATGCAGGTTTTATTTTAATTTATATATTTACTTATTTATTCTTTGGCTTTTGAAAGTCTCTACTAGATCATGATTTACTGTGATGGTCTTTTTCTATTGAGACATGCTAACTTTAATCTGATCAAGTCCTTTATATTTTTGGCAAATGATATTATGAATTCTAGGTTTCTAAAAAATCAAGAAAATTCAGAAAAAAGAAGACGCAGAAAGGAAATGAAGTAGAGGCTGAAAAACTGAGAGAACATGCCAATCCCTGGAATGCTGATGAACAGACAAATGAGATTGGAAGGCCTACTTTGGAACCATTTGCTAATTCAAACAACTTAACCAAGGAGCCATTAGCAGAATCTATTTTTGTTGACAAGGAAGGTGCTAACCAAGAAGGCAACTCAATCTCTAATCCTGTTGCAGAGCCTGACATGCCTTTGCAGGATACCGGACATCTTGAGGATGATTTATCTATTTTGGACAGGGACAAGGAGAATAATCCCATTGATCTCACATATGAAACAGCAGATTCTTCAAATGATGATCAGCTCCCTGCTACAAGTGAAGTTGATTTTAACATATCCAGGTTGGTTACAAGTTTTGCGAACAATGGTGTTTTACATAATTTGTGCTGGTTGCTTAAATACTATAAAAGCAACTCAGCTAGTACAAACCACTACATCATATGCATGCTGCAGCGTTTCTGTGATGATTTGGAGATTTCTCCAATGCTCTACCAGGTAAAGTTCAAGGCAAAATTAAGAATACTGTCTGGAAGCTGAAACATGCCCCATGTCTTGTTCATACAAGCAACACTGTGTTTTTGCAGTTATCGCTCCTCACCACATTCTATGCTATACTAGCTGATGAAAAATCATCTAAAGAATATGCAAGTATTGTAAATTTTCTCACCAAACTTGTAAGGAAGATGCTGAAGATAATGAAGAAACAACCGTTACTTTTTGTTGAGATTCTCTTTTGGAAGACACGCAAAGAATGCCACTGTATCAATGCAGAAGCTCTAATGAGTGATATTGCCAATTTAAAGAAAGACATCAGAGATTGGGATAATGATGAAGTTGGTTTGTCAAATGGAGGGTCAATCCAGAAAAGCATAGCGGACTCACTTGGTGATGATGAAGCTGATCTTATACCACATGATGTTTATGATGAAAGGTAAGCTATTTATGAACTGCTTCTTTAGCATGAAGAATAATTCATTCATCCAGCGTAACAATCAATATCTATTATTAGTTGTATAGTTTCAGATTATTTAACAGTTCCATTATTAATCAATTGACTGTTTCTTGATTGTAAAGGGAGGAAAGATCATCTGATGGATCACGTGAAGATGATCTGTACCAAACAAAGCAAACTATGGGCAAAAGGAACAACAAGAGATCCACTTTAAACAATGAGCCTGAGAAGGACAGAAGGTTAGCAATCTTCACAAATATGCAGTTGGATGTTTTTTTTTTGAAATTTTTTGGCTGGTTATTTTGACTTTGAGTCAAGCGTAAACTTTTGCTGATGCATCAAATGTATTGTGCCTACTGTCTGATTTTCAAACTATGAAAACTTCCAAAAGGCAAATAGGTCCTATTTTTGACCAAGAATAGGGGATTTAGATGATAAATCTATATGAAACATAAGCGTCTTTTTGATAATGTGGTTTTTGAGCTTTTCTTTTTAGAAAGATGAAATGCTTATTTCTTCATATTACAACCATGTGCATCCAGCATTGGAGGACAATATCGAAGTGAAGCCATGCCCATGATTTTTTTTTTTTACATCCTATCCTGTTTTACCTTCTTTTTGAAGAACCAAAGCTTATTTTGGTGTAAACTTTCTGGATACATGACACGAGAGTTGAGCAAGAGTCCCCTGTGGGGCAATGGAGTCACAGGATTTATGAGATATGTATTCACCAGCAAAGCTAGAACGAAAAGCCTTAATGGGTTTAGAAAACTTGGTATAAACCACAGTAGCAAATTTTTTATAAATATGGCATAGTTAAGAGCGAGTCTGCATGACATAAGCCCATGTAAACCAAGAATAATCATCATTGAATTTGTCATAATTGGCAGTGGAAACTCTTAGAAACAAAAGGGCGAGGACTCACACATTTGAGAGAACCAGGTCAAAAAGTGAAATAGCTATGAAATTACTAGTGAAAAGGAAGTTTTACATGCTTTCCAAGAACACTACTTTCATAAGGAGGGATATCTAAACTAGATATAGAGCTTAAGGGACCATTATGAACTAATGTGGCAAGATGAGAACCACAAAGATGACCAAGACCATTATGAACTAATGTGGCAAGATGAGAACCACAAAGATGACCAAGACAATGATGCTAGGTCTCAAAAGCAGAAGAGGAAACATGGGCAGGGGTTGAGGCAGGAGAACTAGGCACATGTAGTTGGTCCATCAAATACACTTCATCATGGTGATGGCCGGCACCAATCAGGCATCTAGTTTGCTGATCTTGCATGAACAAAGAAGAGGACTCAAATAAGACAAGGCAACTACGATCATTAAGTTGACTAATAGATAGCAAATTAATGGATGATTGAGGAATATAGAGGATGGAATGAACATAAATTGGGTGATCTTAAAACCTTCCTTGTGGGAGGTGCGTAAATGGTGCCATCAGCTGTAATAATATGAAACTGCACAAGTGCTGAACACGAACCAAGAAGAGAAGCATGTGGGTTCATATAAAAAGATGCACCAGACTCCCAGATCCAAGTGGACTGAGATATACTGTGGAGCCAGAATTAGAGAGGTTTTGAAAAGGAATAACCAGAGGGTGAAGTAGTAATGACATGGAGCTGCTGATGGACCTGCTTTGAAGAAACTGTAAATGAGGTCAGGGTACACCTAGAGCTAGCATCAGATGAAGAATCAATGGCAGGCATAGCAACAATTGGCTCTGCGATGGGAGCAGCTACAGCTTGTTGGGGGCATGGTGGTCAAATCTTACGCTTAATAGTGCGCCGAGTGGATTTATAGTAATTGCAAAACTTCCTTTTTATAGCATCGAAAGGAAGGAAAGTGGGATGGGAACTAATGCTAGTGGGCTTCCAGGATAGCAAGAGAGTGGATTTTGATAGAGTAGTTGACCATAAATGGTCTCAAACTCAGGTCAGAGAGCCATAAGAAATTGAAAAAAAAAAAAAAAAAAGATGATGTTGATTAAGAACCTGGTATTGCTCATTAATGCAAGTGCAGGCTGAGCAAGCAAAGCATAGCTGATGCTACACTTCATGTAGTTTTAGGACTCCAATATAGAGCAGTCATGCTGACAAGCAGCAGAGAGCTCATGAAATAGAGTATGCATGTGTTCGATTTCTTTGCTCATGTTGACCGCGAAGATAATCTTGTAAGTCCTTAGCCATGATATCCTAGTCTTCTGTTAGAAAACTCAACCATGAGAAACAACATGCTGCATAAGGAAATGTATCAGTGTTTTCTATGGTTTAGAATGATCTTGTAATAGAAATTTTTGATTTGAAATTGTAGCCATGATTGTGCATGTTGAAGTTGCACTATGATACTATTGACCACACTATACTAAAGCACCTTTTTTTTTTCCCCTTTGGGCCACAAATGCGAGGTGGCATTCCACCACAATTTGTTCTTGTGCTGGACAAGCATGTTTTGCAGCTGATCTTAGCATATTATACTCTGGCTAATACTTGTCAATTCTTGTCTACTTACCCAGCTGTAGAAGAAAAAGAGTACAAGTCTTTTCCAAGGAACAGGAGCTCGAGATCAAAGTCCTATTCGAAAGGTGGGTGTACAAGTAACTCTGACTGTGGAGTTTCATACCATCAAATGCTTCCTACATAATGGTTATTTAGCTCAGTTGGTTGGACTTCTCAACAGAACTCCAGATATTTATACTTTGGAGCACTTCCAATTGAAACGCTAAGACTGCTTTCTGTATGAGATTTTATAATACACTTGCATTTAGTTGTTTGAAGTTCTGTTTCTTTAGGTTTAGGAATCACAAGAGGTGCAGTCACATGATTGCAAAAGCTTTGGATGCCAATAATACATACACTGCTGCTCAAGTTTCTCGTAAACTCAAGCAACTTGGTCTGCTTGCTCCTCAAGAAATGAGGTCAACTAATGCTAAGAAACTATCATGCAATAAGGAAATCATCGACAGAGGAGAGCAGTCTGATGAAGAAACTTTACTGGCATTTAAATTAAGGTAAATTCTATGTGGCACTTGTCTGTACACAAATGTAGTTGTGCTGAACATATTTGTTTGCATTAATCATGAAGGTGTTTACTGTTTGCTGCTACTACACTACATGTAATGAACATGGAGGTGGAAATGACTCTGGTAGTTTATATCATCTATATTTTTGTGGATGGAATAATTAGGCAAACTGTGGAAATATCAATACAGTGATAACCAGTAATAATCTATTTTACATGATTGCAACTAGTTGGGTCCTCATACATCTTCCTTCGCCATCACTTCCTATTGACGATGATTCAAGCTTTCTGACACATCACCTTGCATTGGGGAAAATTGAAAGCAAATTTGGCTAGAAAGCCATGGATTTTCTGACTTCTGACCTAATCAATCCATAGAAATCGTGCTACTGGTCTAAGAAGAGTTTATTTTGCTCGTGTAGAAAGCCTGCTCTATATTATCTAACATGACAACACATATAAGCTTTGTTCCTCATATACGCAATCAGCTAACACTGCTGCAAAGTATATATGTTTACTGTATTTGGCTAATCTGTAACTTTTATGTTCCCTTAGAAGCCAAAGAAAAAAGAGCAAGCTATTAGTGAAGGAGACTACGATGACAAGCATATCTCAGCATATGGAAACATCCATAGAGCAAGATTCTGATTTCGAGACTTTAAGCACCATATTCAAGTAAGTAAAAAAATAATTTTTTATCCCAACCTGTCTTTTTCTCCAACCACATTATGTAAATTTTTTTTTGTTGTATTTGGTTAATCTGTAAATTTATGTCCTAAGAAGCCAAGAAAGGCAAAATAAATCACTCGTGAAGGAGGGTACAATTGCTAGCATCTCTCAGCACATGGAAACATCAGCGGAGCGAAATTTGTTCAAGTAAGCATGTTCAGTTTCTTTTATCCCCAAATGAACTAATTTCCAGTTTCATTCATGTAAGGATCAGTCTTTCTTTCTTTCTTTCTTTTTAAACAAAATTCTGCATATGAGCTTTACGAAACACACCATGAACAATCATGAGTAACTGTTTTTTGAAGTAAAACAGAGAGGGTTATGAGCCCTCCCTGGAATTTATCAGAGCTTACTACAAGTTAGAACAACAAATAAGATATACTTGGCAATAAATAACAGCTTGTTGTCTAGATCTTTTGTTCATTATAAGGACATTTTTCTTCCACTAGTTACAATGCACAGCTGGTGCATGTGGTTTCAATGGCTTTTAAGATTTGAGATAGTTTGCAATTTTGCTGCCAAAATTTACCGTCTTTTATAATCATTCACAAGCGCCCTATGATTGGTTGCAACTTTTTAGATGCATGATCTTGCCTTTCTTCAGGGTCCACTTTTCTCATAAAAGGTGCAAACTAAAGACCAGTCCAAACCTCAGAAGCAACAGCTGAAGCAGGTTTTATTCACTTTTTGAGTCACACTTGTTTGGTCCGGGTTGTGTCGGGTTTTAAGTTTAAAAGCAACTAATATTATCTAAGGTCTTTTAACTCATACCTCATTGATTAGTTTAGGTATGTGTGACTGAATGGTTGAGGTTTTGCATGTTTTAAATTTAAAAGCAACTTATATGGTCAAAAGTCTTTTAACTCGTACCACATTGATTAGTAAGCTATGTCTGACTGAAAGTGTTTGATAACAAAGTCTTGTAGATTGTACATGAGTTTTTTTTTTTTTTTTTTTTCTTTGAAGATTTTTATCCTAAAACTTGTTGCTTAATACACCAGTTTATAGTTCTGAACTGCAAATACTCCCACATTCAAGGTATTCTTCTTTAAGCCTAATTTTCTAATTAGCATCATATACTGATAAGCAGATGCACTGTAAAGTCCATGGCTTATTTCATGAGCTTTGACGGATTAAAGACACTAAATTCCTAGGTTTAATTTGCAAAACAACAGAACAATAATCACTCCATGATATGTTTTATAGCTCATAATAATGCTCCCTGGTAGCACTCAATTTATGTTGCTAATCATATCTTCCTTGGAAGTGCATTGCTACAGAAGCTGATACAGTAGGATATGTTGAAAATTCTGTCATCTAACTACTGCAGCTAATAAAGGTCTATTGGTCTTTTCCAGAGACATGGTCTCCCAGGATGAGTTGGAGCCATCTCATAGCAAGGAACATGAAGTTGTTTTTGCTGCTGTGGATGATAGGTATCAGGCTGAGCCGGACAACCTTGGTAATAGAGAACAAGATGGAGGCAATGAGTTGGAGGACTTGGTCGACCCTGGGGATGATTTAAGACCGGATGTACCAAAAAAATTTGGATTCAGAAGAAACCTCAAGTTGATTGTTGATGATGAAGATGATGAGTGAAACAGAACGTGTATAGGGAATATATGAAGAATTTAAGGAGAAATTTTTGTTTGGATCGAGTTCTGTTATGCCTACCCCGAATGAAGCACCAGATTATGGAGACAACAGTCCAACACGTGAAGTACAGAAAATAATTAAGCAATATTTTACAAAGTTTTTTGTGTGGCAGGAAACTTACAGCCCTATTAACTGGTCTGACCAGATTGATTTATACAGCTGAAGGATCTGTCGAAAGTGGCATTCTCAATCCAAGTTCGAGCAGCTGCATGACAGTACTGATTTTGCTGGCAAAGAACCGAGTGGAAGCATGCAGCTAACCCTAAGCAATTTTAGAGAAGATGTTAAGTAATACATATAGAGCATATTTTTGACAGAGATATCAACCCTAATCTGGGTGGGGTTTGTATGCGCCAACCTTGGTAAATCTTGTTCGTTCTCATTTTCCAACCTTTGTACAAAAGAAGATTTTTCAAATATTTTGATGGTCATTACTGAATGTTTTGCACTTCATCCCATTTCCTACCATCAATTTTTATGGCCTTGCTGATGTAATCATGATCCAAGAAGGAATGATGTATCTGGGTTTCGTGGACTGGTTTCACTAACAGCACCCTTCTGTTTCTCACCTTGTACTTTTAAACGGCCATGTCAAGAAGCTGGAAGGTCAAAACTTATATATAGACTTGACTGAAGCTGGTAAGGGTGTTGGACGAGGTCACCTGTGGTGTGGAGGATCTGGACGAGGCAACGGCAGCTGATGCAGAGTTGGAGGAAGGCGATAGGATGGCGATTGGGGCCAATAGTTGGGGTATTGAGGCTGACAATGAGGTTAGTGAGGGAGCGGCAGTGCATGCAGAGGATCCCGTAGATCCATGACCCACCTCATGACCAGAGGATGTAATCGTAGGTAATGGTGAAGGTGGAATCCTGGTTCTGCTGGACAAACTTGTCTCAATCACTGTTATTATTTGTTGCTTGGGATCTTGATCTCGCCATGGAGGTTGGGAAGGGGGGAGCACAGCAAGAGTAAAGCCGAGAATATTAGGTGTCCCTTGGTGGTGCTTGGTGGTGGGGATGGGGTTTTGTGGGGGTTGGAGGGTTGGGGAGGTAAACTTTTTATCGTCTGGCATCTTACTTGAGTTCCAAATTATCTTTTTAATAGGTCAAGTATCAAATGCACTGAAACTTCATGTATGCAAAATGACTAAAGTTGGTTTTGCAAATTGATGGTGACGGCTTCCTGTATTTTTTGTATTTTGAACATTTGTTGCGTTTAACAATATTTGTTACCAATAATGGTCGGCTTTGGTGTATAGCTATAGCTGACTTTGTGGATTTAATGTGTGGTTAGTGACTGCTTGATGAGCTGTTGTGCTTTTTTGATTTTGTTGATTGATTATAAATAGTGGTAGTGGTGGTGGTGGTTGCATGTTTCTATCGATTGTGGCCAAATGAACTAGCGATCAGTTTCTTGATTGTAGATCACCTATATGAAGTTGGAGGATGTGGGATTTGTTGCCAACCTTTGACAATTGGTGAGGGTAGTTTTGTTTTTTTGATGTCAGGAACATTTCAATCAATCGACCATTTTGGATTGCATTGTTGAAGTTTCCACCATTCAAAGTGAACTTTTTATCAAACCTCCATTTCTGAGCGCGAATTAGTTGGCAGTGAAGGTTAAATAGACGCCCTGCACTTTTTGCTTCTCTTCTCTTTATGTGAAAAAATTACGGGTGTTCATTGTGATTCCAAAGAAGCATGACGGAACGAGACAAGTTGATTGTTTTTAAATAGCTGATTATTTTTTTTGAGTTGAAACAAAAAGGAAAACATGAATTCTTAAGCTTGAATTGGGCTGGAACTTGGTGAAAAGGTGTCTGGAGATGAGGACCAGTATAAGAAAAGGAACTGAACCAAGAAGTAAATCCAGCGGCAAGCTGAAGTTTGTCAGAAAAGCACTGGCAAAAGATTATGATTGATTTCCTCTGGTTGTGGTCATTGAAAATTTCGTTTCATATTCCACTCTCTTATGATCGTTTTATAGGAATTGATGGCAAGAAGATTGGTGTTTCCATCCATAATGTTTCTTTCTAGCTTGCAGACTCCTGTTTAAACTTCGCCATCTTAGCAAGAGCATCAACTGCATCAACCAAGTGATCAAGTCGAGCTACGAACTCAATGAGCAGTGACGTGAAAGTAGCAAGGGACAGAGCTGCAGTACTTTCCAGAGTCCGCATATGTGGAATCATGTCAGTGTCAACGCCTCCATCTTCTTCGAAGTCATCCACTTCTCTTGAAGGCCATGAATAAAGCCTCCTTTGTTGCTTCCTCATAGCCTCATGATATGACTCAGCTTGTATAGGCACTGCAGGATTTGGATTGGGTTCAGCATCGCTGCTTTGTTTGGGAAAGGGGCCAGAGCAGTCTTTAAGGGTTAAAGATAAAGTGTTGGGAAGTTTATCAGTTGGTTTGGCAGTGCAATCATAAAAACTATGTGTTGATGTTAAGAGATAGGAGTGCAGGTCGATGGAGCTCTGCAAACGACCAGTAGAGCTATGAAGACGTTTTAGTAGGCTTGTGTGAAGGCTGCTCTTCATGTTGCTTATGTTATTTCCCAAGCTGCGAAGCAGCTCTGCTGCTTGGCTTGCGGCATCATGGATCTCTGACTGGAATGTGATTCTAAGATTGTATGGTGCCTGCAAGAGTAACACATTATTGTCAGTCCTGTTTGACGCCAAAGCTAATTGGCTTTTAGTCCTCCTGTTTGACATTTATCATCTTATTTGTTCTTTGCTGATCAAATATTCAACCATGGCATCAAATTTTTCTGTTTCTAAAGTTGTAGGTGAAGAGTCATATAACCATTTATGCACAAGATCCTCTTGGCCCAGTTTGGGTCAGTGAGAGCCATATGAAGTCAAAGTTGAATGTATGTGTTTGCGAAAGGGTTCATAAGAACAAGTGTGAAATCAAACAGCTTTGGATCGTGTTTTTTTTTTTTTTTTTTTTTTTTTTTGAGAGAGTTTTGGATAGTGCAATATTTTATGGCTCCGAGTGCCAAGCAATAAAAAAGTACATGAAGATAAACTGAGTATGGAAAAAATAAGAATTTTAATATTGATGTGTAGTAAAATTGAGAAGGATAAATTAAGAAATGAATATATGAAAGCTAAAGTTGTTCAAATTAAGAACAAAGTAATGGAAAATCGTCTAGGTTGATATGGATGTGTACAATGAATATCTGAGAATGCTTTTGTAAAGAAAGGTATTTTAGTTTGTATGAAAGGTCATAATAAAAAAAAAGAGAAAAAACTTAAATTAATATGGATAGAGATTGTGAGGAAGGATAGATGATCATAATTATCAATATGAGTTAATATTTGGATAGTGATTTCAAAATAGGAAATATGCAATCTAGGAAGTAGGAGTACCATATAAAAATACGGCCAAATTAATCGAGAAAGTTAGTTTTTAGAAAAAAAGGGAGCAAACCCACCTGTACTATCATTACTTGGGCTCAAATACTTGGGGATATGCACCTGTAATAGAGCTACCGTGTGAAGTAGTCCACAGGCTTGTACCTGAAGATTGGAATCTTATTCGTTAGTGGACTCGACCTAGTGGTGTGATTTGATTTAGGGTTCTTGGAATCATATCATTGCAAGTAACCAATAATTAACGTGATTCCGTCACTTGTCACTGCATTATACACCATAAATCCCACCTTGGTGAACAAGGAGAGACAACCTCCGGTGGGATAATAGAAATGGTCATCTGCAAGCATCTTCTGATGCCGTGCATTAATCGACAAATGGATACGTGTCATCTGCTCATTTGCAGATGCAGTGTAATGAATTGTTCTGATCTTATATGGGTGAGACTGTCAAATGATCATTTGAAATTAATCCTAGGTCCAAGATGCATGTAGATGATTTCAGCTGTGATGCACATCATGTGCAGCATGCTAGGGCATCCAATAGTCCCATGGAGGTGAATCAATACCTAAGTCGTACATGCAACAGCCGGCGCATTGCAATTGACGTGAGGCAAATATACAGCACATCACAGCTGTTTGTAATCATAGGCAAATAGCTTGCAGTGTTCCTCTTGGAAGCACATAAACTTCCAAGACAGTTATAACTATAATTTGTAAGAAATGATCTCTCCAAGAACTAGGTGAGTTCATCAGAAATATCACAGATTAATCATGATCTATGTATGCGTTTGATCTAAACCATTCATGATATACATTGAAACAAAATTCTAAGTAATTGTAGCATGGAGGAAGAGAGAGGACTGCAACAAGACGTGTCTATCTAATTACTTGTCCACCGTATATATATCACAGCTATCTATCGCCAAATAGGTGTTGAAGAGAGAACGTAAGCATAACGAGACCTGTATCTCTGAATGCAGGCAGCCATGCAGCGCCATCACCTCATAGGCGCAGTGCCGGAGCACTGCAGCTACTTTGATGTACTCGGGCCATGGGTAAGAGAAGTGCCGAAACCTTCCATGTGGTGGCTCCCATTTTGCCGAGCTTGCCTATAGAAATGGATCCAAAAGAAACCAACATGCTTATCGATTTACTTCGTTAAATCCCAAAAATAAACATAATAAGCTGATCAAAAAACTTAGGATTACCAAAGAATCTAATCTTGCTGCCGCATTCAATGTTTCTCGACAGTTCTTATAGGCAGGTTCATCAGGGAATTCATCAATAACTGTCTTCGAGAACTCTGGGTGGTCCGATCCATCATCTCTTAAATACTTCTTTACACATTCTAAACCGAGGCCATTATAAAATGTTAAAGAAATCTATAGCATTATGTTAGCTAGATGGTGTCTGCCAGAAAGAGTAGTCTTAAGGTACTTACCTTCGAGCGACTCGGCGACAGAATTGAAGCCGTTGACGAGCTCCTTGTGAAGCTGCTCACCAGCCCACATCGGACAGATGAGGACATTCACAAGGATGGCGAGGAGCCCTCCGATTGCAATTGAATAGAGTCGTTCCATGGCAGTCCTCATTGGGTTGCCCATGCGGTAACCGGAGGCTATGATGAGGCAGTAGGTGAAGAGGGTGACTCTGAAGCCATACTCATAGGGAGCAAGAGATGGCCACAGCTTCATGAAGGACGTTATAGCTCCTGCGTTCATGTGCATGGTGTCGTGGAAGCTATGAGTTTAATCAATAAAAGACTAATGGTGGAGATTGTGGAGAAAAAGAAAACATTTGGATCATCATCGGCTACTAATTAATCATACTCTAATACTAAATAAACATACCAACAACGAAGATGCTGAGTCCAATGACGTATGGCTCTGCAACGTGACCACTGCACATAGCTATTTCTATCACCATGATTGCAAAGATTCCAGCAAGCAAGCTTCCAACAGCTCGGTTGAATCCTCGGTTGAAGGTGGCACCTACGTGGATAAAACCATAACTTATTAAACACTCTCATATATGTCCAAAAGAGATACATGCTCGATGCCATTAATTGGAAGAAGGTGGAAAAAGTAAAAGAAAAGAAAAGAAAAAATATACATGATTGCATTATAAATTAGGCCTTCAACTAAAGTGAGCACAAGATCGTCTAGGCAAGGAACTCTACTTACCGACAGTATATTCGAACATAATACCAACAGTGAGGATAGCCCAGATGATGTTGGTGCCGAATACCTTGAAAGGCGCTTGTATGAGGACCAGCAGCGACACAAGAAGCATGGCGAGGCCCACCTTCAGTGCAAATATTACCCTGTTGGTGTCCTCCTTGGCAAACTCCCACACATCTCGAACCCATTTTCTCAGGAAGAAGCTTTTGGTGACACAAGATTTCTTGAGAAATCCAGGTAGCACAGCATTCGGGGACAAGGTTACGTCGATCTTGATGCTACCATTCCTACCATTCATTCTCCACCGAGCGATCAAATTGAAGATGATCACTGGAGTGGAAAGGATTTTAGGACGGCAATGCTACTAGACTTGGATGGTCGCTTGTGGAATGGAAGAGATTGTTAGAAGGAAGTGTGAGAATTTAAAGTAGGTGGGCTTCGCCTGGTGGTGCAAGTAGGGAGGAGGGGAGAACAGTGGCCTGGGAGGGAGGCATATTATAATATAATGCTAAGAATAATACCCCATAAATAATAGAAGAGAAGACGGATTAGAGAACCAGGAAGGGTGAGAGAAAGATGCCTGAGCTCAATAATGTTAACATTGGTGGAGAATTAGAATCTACTGGCGTTAAAACAGCGTTTTCTCATCACCGCGTAACTTCAGCAGCATCTACTTCAAGCTTGGATTCGCAGGTGAAGTTGCACGTGCCAGGTGCATGCGTGCAAACAAACGCGTTCTTCACGTGTGAGTCGTAGTGAAACCCGACACGTGGCCACGCCCTCCAGGCCTTTTAACTCGTAACTGGAAACCCAGTAGCTTGGATGAAAGCCTGTGCTTCTCCGACCTTGCTGAAGATACCATTAAGATTTCAATCACAAGGTGTCGCACGTGTGTGATTGTGTACGTGCGAAGAGAACTATGTTAGGCGGTAATTAAGATGACCGTATCTGGTGTAGGTGTTTCAGAAGAACATCTCCGTTGGTAACACCCAAGGAGAATGTTCGGCTGTTGGGAGCATGAGATGCTCGGTCCACGTTCTGGAGATCTCTATGCCACAGCGTCATAAGAATAAGAATAGGGGGGGCTGTCTGGAGACCTAGAGCATCAATATCTTGTAGATGCTTGGAGGCTACGCCGGAATATTTCCAGGAGAGAAGATTTTGTGGGATAAATCTTTGGGATGATGGGATTTCGAGCCATATAAAAACAGGATAACTATCGCAAAGGCACAATCTGAGCTGGAAGCAACGGAGGAAAACTTCAGCAAGAGACGGTCCCAATTACTCTAGGTTTAGTGAAAAGAATTTCCCCTGTTGACTACCTATCATTCTGGGCATCTGAGATTGTTCCTGGGACAATACTAATGCCACAAAAGCGTAAAGCAATTGGAAATCTGTCACTAAAGACTTTAAAGAAAATTGAATCATTATTTGCAAAAGGACCCTTGCGAATGGTTACAAATAAATGCTTGAACGGAACAAGCAAAAAGTTGAGAATCCAAGAGGTCTGAGCTCACGTCCTTGCCCTTCATTGGGTGACTAAGTTGGGTACCCGATAAGTGAATATGCTTGTGGGACCACATCATGGTTTTTAAGATCGAATAGCTTAGATAAACCAAGAAACCTTGCTGAACTCCATTTTGAAGAACAGAAAGTTTGTCGTTCAGGACGTTGAACTGATTTCACGAGGTCCAATTCATGTTTTTTCTAGCAACACACTAACAATGGAAGCGGAAAGGAATGGTGTAATTACATCTTTAATTGTCATTAGATTTGCTCCAATTATCAGTAGTGAAAATACAATGCTGCAAAAACAAAAAACAATGAAAAAAGTACAAATCTAATCACATTCGAGCACCCTACTAGGTAGGGGAAAAAATATTGGAAAAAATGGGGAAAAAAGAATCATCAAAAGATTGTCTATAAGGAAATGCTGATCAAAGAGCTCTGGTAGTGTTTAAATCACCAGTCTCCTCTGGAGGTGGTTTTATGTATTTTCCAAGGGTTTTTTGGCGTGCTCGCTTTTTTATTCTTTGAATCTTATCTCTGCTCTGTTGTTTCCTTCTTTCCTTCTGTTGCTGGCGCCTGTTTCGCTCCCTATCATACACACCCTGCCAAAAGACTTCACCAGTTGAGGGCCACAGCCATCTCCGATCAGGGGGGTCAGAATCTGATTCCTCTGCCAAATCCTCGTCCATGCTCTTCAAGGTGGCATACGAGAACCATCTGATCCACATATGACCTCTCCGGCTGTTCAGCTTGTGCTGTTCCTGCATTTCTCCAGTCTCAGGGTTCACATATACCATCCGTCGTGCACTGTGGTATGCCCATATGTTCACAAGAAGCTCCAGCACACGAGAATAGCAGTGGCGGTCCTGTAACATGCGGTAGGGACAGAATAAATTGAGGTTCCCTGCCCCTTTGCTCCAACAAGAAGCAAGAAATAACCTTGTGTACACGAAGCTAATTATCTGCAATTCTAATCAGCTCAACTTGAATGGTGATATTGGGATGCCGCATTTACATATAGGAGGATTTTCAAAATAACGCCAACATGATCAATTTTCTTAGGTGTGTTGCCATCGTCATACATTTTGGATTTTCAATATTTTTAGAAGTGGAGTCGATCTTTGTTAAGTGCCAAAATGGAAGAACTACATGGTCACGGGACAAAAGATCCAGCCTTTCGAAACAATTATAGATAAAAAAATACCTCTTAGAACACGATAAATGGAACATTTTTGCATTAGTAAAAAAGCATTAACAGCAGGTGAAAGATAGAGAAAGTTGGACAAATCAGTAATGTTTTCACTTCCTTCTGGAGCAATGAAGATGCTCTGAGTACCAATGAGAGGAACAGTAAGTTGATAAAAAGATTCATTGCATCTCTTAAGTTGTCAAAAATTGCAAGATTGTTTGTAAAGAAATTTAGTGTCTTTTCCATTAGAAAATTTTTCAATTGATTTTTAATGGATAAAACTCTAATATGCATGCATTCACAATCACATGTACGTATGTACATATGTCCACATACAGAAACACATAAATACATATATTTACATTAAAAAATATCAAGTTATCATGAAAAATCATTACCTTGGATACACTCAAATAACAATGCCCACTTTGATGGTGCTCCTCATACATCTGGGCATCCAATGCGTCTACAAACATTCTGAGAAAAACTAGCAAGAGTTTAAGCAAAGTGGCAATAACTAGCAAATTGAAAATAAATATCCTTACTTTGCACGTCACATACTGTGTCCTAACTAATTTACAGAATCAGCTATTATTTCCAAGCTCTAAAAGAGAATAGAAATTAATTTGATTATTTGTTACTGGAAATAGACTGACTGCAAGTGAAAAGAAAAAGAAGCCACTACCAATTGATCTCTTTAGGGAGTAATATAAAAGATATTCCATGTTCCACAAATTAGCAGTTTGACAACATTAGTTTAGTAAAAGGGAATAGCGTCCAGAACCGATAAGGTGGTTTTCGGTTGCACAGGGAAAATGATTTTTTGAATGTAAAGGGCTCTCATAACTGCCAGAAAATATTCTTTTTAGGCACAGAAAAAGTTTAAACTCACAAGCACTAGAATCAACATTCAAGTTTCAAAATACATAATGATTCTCATGTGTCAATAGTTGCATATACATAGACATCTCTAGACCGCATTAGCAAAATTATAGATCATTGTACAAATAGTTCACTAATCCTCTTGAAGAGCTTCAAAATACTATGCCCAAAAGACAGTGGTTTGTCAGTTGTTTCACATTCATATCAGAAAAATGACTCTACCTTCTTCAATTATTTAGGATAATGATATTTTGTTCCATGGATTGCTGAACCATGCCCAACCGGCCGGTTCGGGGTGTACCAAACAAGACCAGTCGGTCAGCGGCATGGTTTAGGATATAAAATAGAATGTGGGAGGGGTTTTCGCCACTTCGTTCATTGCTTCGTTCATTGAGGGTTTTTGTCTCGCCCTCCTGTTCGCTTAAGTGATGTGGTGGTCTCGCCCTTGCTGACCAATAGGCAAGTCTCTCTACCCCTCCCTCCCTCAGTGGAGACCCCCTACCCCGCTGCTCAATTGGTGGCTGAGCCAAATGCTGGAGCTCCCGGATCCTCTGTTCACCCCCCTCACTCCCTCTCTTCTTCTTCCTCTCTCTCTCTCTCCCCCTCTCTCATCAAACCCCACCCCCCCAACCACAGCCAGCAGCGGTGATGCCATGGTGGTTCCACCTCTGGCTTTGCTCTCTCTCTCTCTCTCTCTCTCTCTCTCTCTATCTCGATCCCTCCCCATTCCTCTTTCTCTCTCTCTCTCTAGTTCTCCTTGTTTCGAATACTTTGGAATGGCACAATAGGGGCACATACTGCGCCAAATCAGTTGGCAGCCTGTCCGCTTTCTGATACCGATTCAATGAACCTTGCTTTGTCCATTTTCCTATCAAGTCAAATAGACTACAAGGCTAGCTATGGGCTTAATATGGGAAAACAAACAAAACCATGGTTTTAAATACCAGACGGTACAAACCATACTGCACTATTCCTGCGAGTCTCCATCACTGTGATATGGGATGCAGTCCAGTACCATGTGCCGGTACCTGGTACCATACCATTTTGGCAAAATACAGAAATGATATCCAATACGGGTATTTAAAACCTTGACCAAAATAGTTATCTTTGTTAGATAAAAGTAGAGCATTCAAGTTGATGTAATCAAATCCCGAGATTTTATTAGAGCTACCAAAGGTCAATAAGCAACTAAACTTTAATTAATTTTCCTTGTTACTTCAAAAAAAAGGGACAAGGCAAGTTACCAACTAAAAAGAAGAGATCTATTTGAAAACAAGGAAGCATGGGATAGAAGCACAATCAAGACATAAATGCATTAACAGAAATGGGTGTACATTAATGAATATATGGAAGAGGTAATTCAATGAGTGCAACCCTTGTCCAAACTAGCATAAAAATACTTGAACACCAAATTGCATACCTTGAGAACATGATGAACTCAAGAAAAGAACTTGTTGGTAAGGCCCAGCTGTACATAACAGACCAAGAATGTCCATCATTAGGCATTTGTGGCAAAGAGTTCAAATCATGACGTACATCATACATCCTCTGAAGAGCCTCCGAAACAGCAAATCTAAAAATCAAAGGAGTGGAAAATCACTTGATTAGTCTTTGAAAATGTCTTACCAATGTGCATTTAATAAATTTCAAAGATATGCATAGAGAGATAAGTGCTTATTTTACAACTAATCATCATGATGGAAAAACCTCATGCTACTGAGCACAATTGCATGCTTAAAGTTTTAAATGATATTGGTAACCACAATGCAACAAAGCCCAAGCTGATCCCAAGCACAGATCAGAAAAACTGAGGGTTGACTAGGTTGATAAGCCAGTCACTAAATGGAAATTCCAACTACAACAGGGAAGGATTCATAAACCAACCATGAATAGTTGGGATAAAGCCTAACAATTGTGCTTATGCTTATGATATTCAGATTGCATGAATGATTTTAACAAGTGACAAGAGAACATGTCAATACTAGTTGCAATGTTCATCCTAAAATGAAATACTGACACGTGCTGAGGTTTTTGACTTTTGAGTAACAATTTGATAAACATCATGGTACCAAACACTTGATGTACTGTTCTTGCAGATTGATTTTTCAGAAAACAACTGGCATATGCCAATTCATCCATTCTATTATATCAAGCATCAATACAGATGCCTTGCACAGTGGCACTGGCAGGTGACAAGCCATCTCCATCTGTGTGTATAAATTGCTTGAAGCAGATGTCTATAAGGTGATATTGCAAGGAATGTTTTAAACTGAGTGCTTTCCTTTGCCTTTGCTGTTCTGAAATGGCACCTAGGGTTTTCTATTTCACTAGGACTTGAGAAAAAACTTCTATTTATTACATCACCTATTTAAATTTTAAATGATCTAAACTGACCTAAGGATGCTTGTGATAATGCCACCTGTTTAATGTCTGTACTTGCTTAAGTGGATGGAATAGATTTTAGATGTAGATAAATCACCAGATATCGAACTCCTCTCCCATCTCCACTACTCAGAGTAGCATTACCCAAAAAAAACTTTACACTATCATAGAGACTCAGCTGTTTTTGGGCAACCATGGAAAGAAATGTATAATAAATGGTATACAGTAATCCTGAGCATTTTGGTGATAAGTGTATAAGAAATAATGACAGTATCTGACCTGCAGTTTCCTGCATTAATGACATCACAAAATGTCCAAAAATCTAGTTGCAGAGGATTTCTTGGATCCTTGTCCATTCGAACCCAAAAGTAAAGGGTATCTCCATGCCGCTTGGCTTCAATGCTCTCCAGAAGTGCAGTTTCAGCTTTCTTAGATAAGGAAGCCTGTGATTGGAAAAACCAGGTAGCAGAATAAAAATCATGCAGTTACACGGCAAAACAACTAGTGATTATACCAGTTTAACTATTTCTCCAGTCATGATTCTCTATCCACCATAGCATTATCTAACCAAAATAAGTTGTTTGGTTAAGCATCTAAGTATTTGAGCAGCAGTTTGAAGCTTGAATATTTACATGAAATGAATTTTACATAAACAAAATCCTGGATCTAAATATACGTTGACATGGCAAGGAATGACATAGTACTTACCATGATAGTGCCTTAGCAACATGTGACACTGGCATGGTACCTACAACACGCCAGAATATGGCACGCTCTTGTCAAGCACTTGCATGGACAACATATACACCACTGGTATGGGATTCTTGTACCATCCACATGGACAGGTGATGACTAACAATCTAACACAGATTTTATTTGAGGGACACAGAAATTATATACACATAAAGAAATAAATTCAGACAAGGACTCAAATTGTGGGTCTAGCTAAATGGTATATGGTTTGAATCATTGGCATGTGTAGTGCTTTAATATTGCTATGAGCCAGAGACTTCTTTATGAGTTGGTTAACTTTAAAGAATATTAATATGAGTGATCGCTCATACCTAGGTTAATGTTATTTCCTTCTATCTGAAAATTTATAATTGAGAAAGCAGGGGTAGAAGGGAGCAAAATGAGAGATCCAAAGCGTAACACAAAAAGGAAGACAAGGTGCAGATAAAACCAAACAGCAGGCAAAGACAAACTACCCAACGTAAATGATTTTCATGCCAGCCAAAGTGTACTAGAATGTGCCAAATCCTATATTTCCTTAAGCAATATGAACCCAATATCAAAGATATTTATGAAGTCTCATTCACTGTGGCTACAGAGACAAAAGGATGATATTGTGGCAATATAAATTGTGATTAAGCCCTAACTGCAAAGCTTTATTACATTTGTAAAAGGATTAGCTTCAAAATATGAATATATGTTTTACAGCAAGCTCTCAAGTCCCAACATGATGTCGACTTCACTATGGATCGTGATAAAAAAAAAAAAAAAAAAAAAATCGATCCCACCCTTTGGGGCCTCCGCGGCCCTCCAGTGGCCACCACCGGCCTCCCCGCCCTCTCCCAATCCTTCTATCTCTCTCTCTCTCTCTCTCTCTCTCTCTCTCTCTCTCTCTCTCTGTTTGGAGTTTCCTGCTCCTCTGGTCATCCGAGGGCCTCCATGGCCCTCCGTTGGCCACCACCGGTGTCTTCGCCATCTCCCTCCCCTTCCCTCTCCCCCTCTCTTTTCCTCTCTCTAGTTCTCCCTCTCCCCCACTTTCTTTGCTGTGTTGGTTCAGGTCAGTATGGAATGGTATGGGGGCGTGCTAAACCATACTGTCGGCTGACCGGCATAGGGTCCGGTTCTGGCACGGCAAATCTTGGTTAAGAGTATCAATTACTTGCCACATGAGAGCGTTGTTGTCTCTCTCTTTTTTTTTTTGATTTGGCGGTCGCTTCATACAACTCTAGTATGAATACAACCTAAAAGATCAAAAAGGAGAATATCTCGAAAAGACAAAGGTAAACAGGAAGCATCTATCCAAATGCAGCAAGAATGGTGAGCAACAAATGAGGCAACCCAGTCCGCAGCACTGTTTGCCTCTCGATAGATGTGCCTAATCACAAAGGAGGAGCATCCTTGAAGCAAGCTCTGGATGTCGCGCACCAAGGGATGAAGGGACACCGCACGGTCTCAATCTCTTTGAAGCCAAGATACCACCGTCCTCGAGTCTCCCTCTACCACCAGCTGCTCTGCCCTGAGCGTTGGTGTCTCTTTCATATATGATAAAGCCAAAGTAAATGAAGAAGCATGGAACACTGCAATTAGTGAAACTTGAGGGACTTGAGTGCAATACTATAAAATATACATGCCCCCAATATCCTCAGCTTCTGGCCTGCAGCAATTTGGCCTATGGTCATTTTCTTGTGAGTCAAGTTGCAGCTTTGTGCCTGGAAATATGCAGACTAAACAGTTAAAACAGAAAGACAAGGAAATGTTCCAGTTACATGCAACTAAGAACACCACGAGGACCACAGTTGCACTACAAGGATCCTCAACCAAAAGAAAACTTCATCATATATCTCAAGTGGCTATGCTGAATTATGCTCTAGATAGCATGTTCTTCAATTAAACTGAACACTTTTCTGCTTCTCTACTTTGCCACTTGCTAAGAACTACAACTAATCCAGTCCAAACACATAATAGCCTTTTCGATTTCTAGTCTTCCACAACACAACCAATTCAAACTTTTTTTTTGTTTCTCTTGGGTTTGGGGGGGGGGGGGGGGGGGGGGGCTGGGCTGGTGTTGTGGGGGATTGAAGGAGCATATAAAGTAGTAGGCCATTCTGTTACAAAAACAAAGAGTGAAAAAAAAAAACACTGGAGAAAGATATACTATAATTTAAACATTACTACAGAACTTTTAAGTATACACACACAAATATATTCATTAAGGTATACCTTCCTTGCAGATGCTTTCCAAGACTGGAACCCAATCCAAGCATTCTTGTGAACACGATCAATCTGGCTAGCCAAAGCAAAAAAGGCTCCATATTCACCAAGAATATCTCGGTAATACACATTGCTAAGGAGTGGAAGACGGGAAGAAGCATCTACATCATCAGCTCCAGGTCTTTGGCCTTTGGAGGACTATAATTAACAATTTTTCATGGTTAGATGGAAGAGTGACAGCTTTTTTCGTGAAAAAAAAAAATATAATGTCCATAAATTACTTTAAAAAAATAGTATAAATGAAATTGCTGTGTGTATTCCTGCAGATGCCATTATATGTGAACTGGGATTTTAACAAATGTGTTAAAGAATAACTACATAAGTTAATGGAATGATCAAGGTGCTCATTACATGGTAAACAGATTTTTTTATGACCTACCTTCCTCCAAGTTTTCATCCTATTTGGACTTTCTGTATATTTATTATTTATTTTTTCTTAGCAGTTTAAATAATTTCAGAAAACTGATGCATGAGTTATTTATGAAGTATTGTAAGAAAAAATACATTGTACATTACAGACGTATGTTTCATTGTTCCTTACAGTTTAAATTATTTCAGAAGGCTGATATGCAAGTAATTTGTTTAGCACTACAGAAAATTTTTTTGTACATTAAAGTGCATCACATCCTAGCCTAGGTTGAAACCAAAATGTAATCCTTAGGGATACACAACACATGGCATTATAATTTTAGTTCACTCTTTCAAGTGTCATTTCCATCTTGCTTCCTATGCAAAATTTCTACTATATCCCAATTATCTAATACGAGATACTTACCAGGCTAATTCCACGATAAAGCGAGGTTTGATGCAGAAAAGGCCATGTTCCTTCCCCAAAATAAGGTTCATATATACACAGGGGCTGCCCTGTCCGTTCAAGTTCCCTATCATCCCTCTCATGCAATGCATTCCTTGCCCTGTCAGCTCTTTTGGCATTCCGGTAAACTTCCTCCCATGTTCCATGAGGCTGATCACTCCTGTCCATCAACTGCATCGAGTTTCAACAGAATATCCTCTGAGGAACAAGTGGTCAAAAAGTCAATATAAACTGACATAGCAAAATAGTGAAGATGCATTGACCCGCATTAGTTACCTCTTCTTCTTCTAATCTCATTCTGGCATTAAACATCTCGATTCTTTTTTCTTCCTCCCAAGCTGTTGAGGAGAATGCTTCATCAAACTTCAATGCAGATGAATTTTCCATTTGACTATGACTCCACTCCTCTTCAAGCTTGTCTAATATTTTTTCGCTTCTGAGACTTCTACTTAGATTGTTTGTGTCTGCAATGTTTTCGAACAGATGCCATTGCCATTCCTCCTTCAGTATTAAAGGGATCTCCTTGGCATCCTTGGGAGATGAAATTTCTGATGGAAATTTGAGAATATTTTCTAGTAACAATGCATAGCCTTGGATACTTTCAGTAGCCATTAGGTTTCTGGCATCCACTTTGCCAATTGATGCAATTTTCTGGGCAAGTAGAGACAATTTTCCATTTGAGACGACTTGAAGTACAAGCTGGGTGAGCATGCCAACATTCTTCTTTGGAAAAAGATATCCATTCACCCTATCATCAACCTAAATCATTAAGTAGTGAGTCAGTTGTTACCCTATAAGATGTAATAAAGAGTTGAGCATAGTATTCAGGCGAACATCAATACTCAATAACGTACATATTTTCTTATCATGCCCAGATCAGGAGCAATAATTAGTTTTCCAAGATTCATAGCTTGCATTAGCACTCTGGGAAAGCATGGCTCCTCAAGAAATGAACCATATATTACAAGATCTGCTATTCCAAGAAAACTGTTCATGTCTTCATCAGAAACAAGATGCTCCACAATGCCCCTTGGATAGCCAACTTTTAAAGCAATGGTCTACATTAATGCATACAATGTCAAAAATTTAGTTGAAAATAGACATTGACAGATCATCTTCTTAGAAAAAAAATTAAGGCAAGTGCATCATTTTACTAAACAGAATCCATCAAAGATAAGAGAATGGAAACAAGAAAACTTGATTATATTAAGGAAGAAAGATAAAACACCTCTAGAGCCATCTTGTATGCACTAGTCAAATTCCCACTCAAAATGCGAACTTTCAGCATAGAATGAGAAGTTTTCACAGGTAGAAACTCTTTGAGTAGTGGTGCTAATGCTTGCAAGACGAGTCCCTGCTCTAGCCACATACCACTGTATGTAAATTGGCTGTTGACAATAGCAATAAGAAAATCCTCTGATCCATAACCCATATTAACTCTTAAATCATGGTCACTGTGAATAGCAAAAAATTCATCTGCTCCCAATGCTTCAGCAGGAGAACCCGGAATAACAAAATAGTTACCTGAATCAAATTCTGAATACATCATCTGGAAGCATGAATAATATCATAAACATTAGAACACAAATCAACCGCAGTCTTAATCCAAATTCCTGCCTCCATAAACATGAGTAAAATTAAGACTAAGATGCATCTTTGGCATGTGGAAAATTATATTACCGGCAATAAATGGGTTGGAAACACTAGAACAGTAGCTCTGCTAAAAACTTGTTTCCAGTCATTTATAAGCTGAACCTGGCCATTTGTTGCATATTGACTAAGACGAAGAGCTAGGGACCTCTCCTGTATGGTCCATATGACAGGTATAGATTTGAAAGGCTCCTGCAGAAGACTGTAAACCAGTATAAGTATTCTACTTTGAGATCATATCAACAGCTATGTGATGATTTTGTTATAAGTAGAATACAGATCACCCAAATTATCTTATCCAATGGCATGTTGCCTTGCTACTTCTAGATCATCCAGAGCATATAACATAATATAATAAGTACATGCACAAATGTGCATGTCCACATGGTTATGTAGAAATCATATGCAAACTTGTAATAGCTTGATCAAGCAGTTGATTTAAAAACACACGAGTCCATCTTTCATGAACCTCTGCCTATGCCAACAGCTGAAATTTTACTTAACCAAAACAAGAAGTTGAATCAATGAAGAGAATTTGTAGATTGGATTATATTACTTGACGAGCACTTATTCTCCCATTCCTGATAATTATACCAGTAAGTAACAAGACATACCCAAATATTTGGGGGTAAAAATCATAAATCAAAGTTACTAACTATTCCAACCAAAAGGCATAACATACAAGCTACATCAAACTTTTACATGTTATACCATTGATTTGGCTGCCAACTCCTTTTCATTCCTTCACAAATGAATACAATCTATACGAATCCCTCCACTTTTTTCAAGCACTGTTGGCTTTTGTTACATATTTATGATAACATATTAGCCTATGTACCATGACACTGTAATGCATTCCCTATCCTTTGTTCTAAGACCCGCAGGACCAGTACTAGAAACCGTATCAATACGTTACCAAATCAATACGACAGCACCCCAAAAAAGGACAAATCTAGCACTTTTCTCACTCCTAGCCATGGCATCACCTGAAACTGTGAGGTATGTGTCGGTCCTAAGTAGAACCACCATTCAGTTTGGATCAGTTTGGCCCGAGTCTCAAACCAAACCAGCAAACTGACCTAGTTCCCCATCAGTTCGATTTAGGTCAGTTTTGCAAAGCTTGCCTTATTCTGTTTTGTAATTACACATAATAAATAAACCAGTCTAAGCAATCATCTATATAATAATAGTAAGACGATAAACAGGTATTAGGGATGGTATTCCGTGTTGACACGTAAGATTATAGAATAACCTTTTAATACGCCACGTGTCATGTTTGAAAGTCTCCACATCTATCTATATAATAATAGTACAACGATAAACAGATATTAGGGGTGGCATTCCATGTGACACGTAAGATTATAGAATAATCTTCTAATATGCCATGTGTCAAAGTTGGAAGTCTTGACAATATTTTTTTTTCCCCGCATTGTGTCTCTTTTCTTTCTTCGAAGCCCTCCCAAGTTGCCTCATTCTTCTCCTTATTGGTCATGAAAGAGTAATCTGATGAACTATTATTGTGTGTTTATGCTTTTTATGTTATATTTAATTGGATGTGTGGCCTTCATCTGTGAACCCCTCCTAAGTCGCCTCATTCTTCTTCTTATTGGTCGTGAAAGAGTAATCTGATGAATTGTTATTGTGTGTTTATGCTTTTTATATTATATTTAATTGGATGTGTGGTCTTCATCTGTGCTTTGAGTAAAATTAGAAATTTTATGGAAATTATAGTGGACCGCCTTGCTGGTTATCGTTCGTTTCAGGGTGGTGGCAAAGTTTTTTGAGAAACATCATCGTTCTATCGTGGTGTGCGTGGCTATCTTCGATTTTTGTCATTTTATTTGTTTATTTATTAAATCATTATGTCATTAATTTCATGTTCATATTTCTGCTACTATTACATAAACTAGCTTTTAGCTGTAATTTACTATTCCAGATTGTTCCTACAGATAAAAGGAATGAAATATTGGCAACAACTACACTACCAATGCCAAAAGTTTAGGTTTGTGCTAAAACAATTCATTATTGACTCCTTGCATTAATCATACACGTCTCTCATCTTATACGGATTGCATTGTCACTCGTGTATAAACCGAAGAACAAAAAAAAAATAACAATGACACCAACGAGCTTTCAAAGATCAAATGCAAATTAATTAAGAAGAATCTTGCACCACAATTTGAAGACAAAATTGATGAAATGACAGAAAAATATAAATTATTTGTATATTTATAAACAAACAACTACCGATAAATATGTTCTATAATGCAGCCATAACAAAACAATGAAGATATGGAAGAGCATGAAAAAGATGATTTTCAAGAAGAGATTGATTTTGAAAAGATAACTGATGAAATCATCCATTAATGCCAACCATCAACCACATTCAAACAACTAAGAAAGAATGTAACCGTGTATTCTGATGAAGATTGAATGATCTGAAATAAAGTATTATATGCTCCATAGTTCACCATACATACTACATTCTAAATACCATGAATTATTAATTTCTAAACAATTTCACTATTCCAATTCATTTTGATCTAAACTATTATTTTGAATGTTTGATTTATTTTTCTGTTTGCTCCAATTAAATTACAAACTAAATTATTATGTTTATAATTTGCTTTATGTTGAAATCTATAATTGTGGCGGCTATTCTTTTGCATTTGCAAAATGGATAGGCCCAGGCATCGTCCGGCCACTGTGCTAGTTCAGGCCATTCCATTATGACAATTTTTCAAGATTACTCCTATTTGTGTTATTCTATAGCTAAACCATCATTTTTTACCGAGGATGGAGGGCAAGGTTTAACATGGGGATTTTCATTTAACTCCAAGACAAAATTCTGGGCCATAGGACGAGAGTGGACATGATGCTAAATACAAAATTATCAACATTTTTTTTATCTGAACCGATCATAAGTGTATCTTCACTTTCGTAAAGTCATCAAAACTAAGTAATATTTCTCTTTGTCTAAGTTCAGAACACCAGAGAAGGTCCCTAAAATCACGTTAACTTCATGAACGCTGAATGTAGAGATGGCTTTGTCAAGTAAACATAAAGTCATTCCATTTGAAAAATATTATGCCTAAATTTTCTGGAATCAAATGGACAAGAAGGTTTGATAAGTTTCACATTCAGGGGGTTAATGGATGCCTGGGTTATTATTTATAGCAAAAAAAAAAAAGGGTATACTGAGAAGCAAGACAAGGTGCACACACTGATGCTAGACCTCATTTCAAAATTCATTCATGTCTGAGATACATATTGTTTACCTTTGTTTTTATAGTTGCAAGCACACAAACAGAGAATGGAAATAATTGAATTATCATCATAACGCAACTAATTGTTAATGAACAATAACAGTCCAATGATGAAAAGCAAGACCATTTGCAACATAAATCATCAAGGAGCTAGTCACAAAATACTCACATGCCCATACCTGCATGTGCATGTGTGCACATAGAAACATACACAAGCATGCAAACAGAAAAGGAATACCATTCAGAATGCAACTAATTGTTAGTGACAGTCCAATGATGAAAAGCGAGGGAGTATTTGCAATATAAGACATTAAAAAACTAGTCACAACATATCTGCACACGCAAGCATGCATATCATGCTGATGCAATCTTACTTGAATCCAACACCGACTACATACAGGCACAACATGAAAGAGCAGAAAAGTGTACAAGACGCTAAAAAGTGAAATCTGAAGGGTGCTAGTTATACTTACAATGAAAGTACAGGCTTTGCCTCGAGAGAACTCACAAGAATGCCATTATAGCTGCACAAAGCATTTACAAGAAAATAAGAAAAAGGATCAGGAAACAATTATTTGGTAAGGTGAAATGTCAACATGGTTTAGGCAAAAAGAAACATATTGTTTGCTACAAAAGAATGAGACTATAACAGAAGCTACACTTAAGATCAATACTAACAGTAAACAGCAATTCATTTTGAGAAGTTCCCAATAATTGAGTAGCTTACTCAAACCAATCAACAGTAATTTCTGTTTTTGTGTCGACAGGCAGAAAATAAACAGGTATTCCTATAGCTCTCCAACCAGCAAGAGCAGGGCCATCTTCAAATGAAAAAACCTGTTTTATACATAAAATGAAGCATATGTGATGTGAGAACAATGACAATTAGTCAGAAATTTACATCATGAGATAATCATTTACTCAATTAACTGATAACAACCATACAGAAAGAATCCTGATACAAAGATTAACACAACTATACAGAAAGAATCCTGATACAAAAATTAACACATACATAGTACAAAGACTAGTACACACACATAAGAATTGGGTAAATTGTGCCTATTAAAAAAATACAGAGGTTAGCAACTCAAGGATATGACAAAGAAACTCCACAAGCATGGTGATAAACACTTAAATTAAGTCACTAGAGGCACTTAATTCTATTTAATTGTTCCTTATTTATTAAGAATTTAATGCTCTCTAATTTATTTTGCAGGTAATTAGGAGTTTGGGCTAATGCAACTCAAATTGGATTCAAATTGGCTCATATTTGAGTGAACCAGGCAACTAGTTTAAGAGCTAATCAAATCCAAGTGTGAACACAGCTTAAAGATCAAGGGTCCAGATTAAAAAAAAATCTTTCATATGGATCCAAGTGTGAACATGACTTAAAGATCAATGGCTAAGAAGCAATATCCAAAGATTCAAAGGTCAAGATTTAAGAAGCCACATCCAAAGAAACCCTAGAAGAGAAGGCGCCACATCTAACCCTAATATGCCACCAAAAGCCTTTTCTTTAGCATGGGATTTTCACATTAAGGAAGAGAGAAAGATGTGCCGTTCCATCTCAAAAACCCCACACCCTCCCTCTTTATTTCCTTCTTTCTTACATGCCTTTACACGCCCCCTGCATCTAAAATTCCTCACGCATGCCCCTTCCCCTTTCTTTCTTACATGCTAACAAACTCTTCTCACGCCTCAAACTCTTTCCACGCTCTAGCCCTAACTCATCTCACGCCCCTCCTCTCTATAAATACACATCAAAGCCCCCATAGTTACACACGCCCCCTTTCTTCTTCAGCCTTTCTTCCACCCAAAATCTAGCAAGCCTACTTCCTCTTCCATCTTCCAAACCAATCAATCCTAAGCCCTCTTCTTCTCCATAAAACCTCTCTTCCTGCTCTTGATCTCTTTTCCAAGCCGTTGGAAGGAAGTCCTCAGAGTTTCAGAATGAAGAATTTAGCGAGAAGCTTCCCAATGACTGGCTAGTCGTCAGTCTCGAAAAATCGCTGTAACTTGTCTAGATAGTATTTTTCCTTTTCAAATCTTTTGTATTTCTCTCTTAATATGCAATAAAGATATATTTTGCTTGCGTTTATCTTTGTGTCTTTATTTTTCTTGCATAAGAATCTTTATCTGAAATAGTTTATGATCCTTGGGACGAGCCGTGATCTACAGATATGGGCCGTAATCTGGGGATAGATTACATTTAGATAGGATTTCTTATTTTTCATATCGAAGCAATTTTGACTAATCTATAACTTTAAGAGACGGACCGTGATCCAAAGGTACGAGCCGTGCTCTATAAGATAAGTTATATCTTTATTGATTAGATACCAATCCAAGGTATATTAAGAAGGGTACCAGCTATCTAACAAGGAAGCAGTTGAGACCCTGAGAATCTATCCTCATACTTGATACCAATTAGTCTTTATTTATTTGCTCTTTCGTTTAATTATTAGTCTTTAATTAATTTTTATTCTGTTTTTAACTTAAATCCAAATCCTTCAAACATAAGTAACACGATTCCTGTGGATACGATCTCGACTCATGCTATCTACATAGTAGTGAGTTAGTTTATTTTTGACCGCCCACGGCAGCAATCACATGGGTTGCAGGATTTACTATGTTCTGATGCTTTAGGTTGTGTTTACAATAGGGGAGTGTAATTGTGCCGCATCACCAAAAAAAAAATGAAACTCCTAAAAAAATACATATTTAATAGTCCCCAACAAGAACAAGAGATAACAACCCATTACATCCTTAATTTATCCAATAAATTTCCTCTAACTAGACCACTGAGAAGAAAGCAGGAATTCCTGCAAATAACATTCAAAACAGCAACAATTTTAAACAGGAAACTGAAGAAGAAATCATGCCATCATTGCTAAGAGGCTACTGTTTGAATTTTGAATTAAATCCTGACATTCATCTCTTCTTGATATAGATTCACCCAGAGAATGTGTATAATACAAGCTAAAAAATCTTTAGGGTTTTATTTTGGTTGTGGGGAAAATTGTAAAATTCAAGTCTTGGGGAAAAAATGATTTAGTTCTTCACCCATAAGTCTTTTGAGGATTCAACAAGTTCATTGTTTAGTTACTAGCATAACTATGCTTTATTCCATAATAATTTTGAGCTTGTGGTGTTTGATGCTAGTGATTTTTTGCAACATAAATCGAACTATCATGCCCCAACCTGATGGCCCGAGCAGCCGTATATCCATAGGGTTTAACCATAGGATATGCAAGCCTTGCCTTTTCATTCATACATTATTCCAACTCAGGCATCGGTAAGAAAAGCAAATGATCTAATTTAGTCAAAGTAGTCTATAATCTAATATAAGAATACATCTAAATCAAATTTATTCAAGAGACAGCTAAACAATTATATTCTAAATCCTAAACTCTTGGCTACTCGGTCCCAAGCCTCATATTTTTTTTGCATCTGAAAAAAAAATAGAAAAGAGGGAGTAAGTTTTACAAGCTTAGTAAGCTTCCAATGTCTTTAGAGGGATCAAGCATAAAATAAATTTTTCCAAATATAGCAATTTAACAAATAGTAAGGATATAGGTATCAACTACCAACATAATTTTATTTCTTAAAACATACTATGTATAACAGTAAAACACAAAATTCTCTCTCAATCATTAGTGACTATGGCCACGATCAGCCTCGTGACAAGATTAGAAAGAGATTAATCCATGAATATAGAACATGCGATTCATCAGCATGTGCCAATGATCAGTCCCAATTGACTAGGCTTAAAAAGGAACTAGCTTTGAATTATATGGCCACGATTAATCTCGTGACAGGAGAAAAAGACTAGTCCTGATAAGATACACGTAACGCATCACCATGTGCTAGTGATCAGTCCTGACTGACTAAGTCTAGAAGAAATTAGTTTCTAACGTGTCGCCAACAATCAATCCAGTTGGCTAGACTCGAATCATAATCAAACTAGAGAGTTTTTCTCATAATTTTATAATAACCATATTGTTATAACAGAAACATACTTATTCCATAATAATATCAATTCGAATTTTTACATCTCATTTCCAAAAATAGAAAAATAATTTTTATTGAAAAATTCATGCAAAAATAAACAAGTGTAACCTCCTTCCTAAATATCATGCCATATCAAAATAGAAAAATCATCTCATTCTAAATTTTGCAATTTTACAATAATCATGCCAGAGTTGCACTTTATACTTGATCCATAATTTTGCATTACTTTTTATGCGAGCATGCATTATATGCATATTTTTCCAAACTTTCTAATTTCAAAATATTTTAATATTTTTTCAATCATTATTTCAAAATTAAGCAATATAAGTTCCAATTTTGTAATCTATGATATGCACCAAGAAAAATATCAGAGGTAAAGAGAACTGACAGTCTTAAGATCAATCAGATCTAAAAGTCATGACCTTCAACTTGTGGCCGCTATCCTTAGATTCGATACCTTTCTAGCATTGAAGGCTCTGACAAAAATAATTAACGATAATGTTAGTCTTCAATCGAGGAAACGATTAAAGTGAAGAGAGAGAATCTCGATCTGGGTCATGGTTTGTGTCGGATCATGAGCCCGATCTAAGTGGCTAGATCGATCATCAAGGAATTGGTCTCGACCAATCGAATTAGAGGCCTCATTTAAAAGGTGCGTTCACATCATGATTGGGTTTCTCCTTTTTCTTCTCTCTATTCCATGGTGACTGAGGGGGTGCTTAAACAGGGATTTCCTATGGAAGAATGGAGAATAAGGGGAAAGAAGGGTGGTTCGATAGTGGCATGGTCGGGACAGCTGTGGCCTATAGTGAGGTGGCCAAGGCCTTGGATGTGACGGTCCAATCATGCTCATAGGAGAAACAAGGGAGGAAAGTGCCTTGGTGGCAGTCTCCTCAGCCAGAGGAAGCAACATGGATGGAGGGACTCATCGAAAATGGTGAAGATGGAGTTTGGCCGGAGGGGGTGGATTCCACCGAGATCTATGATGGCGATACTTTGAATAGGAAAAATAGAATAAAGTGGCTACCATGCTGGCCAGAAACCACTTCTTCAAATCCCCCTCATTCATTGTGATTGATCACCACCAAGCTCCCTTCTCTTCGCCATCTCTGATGGCCGCCATGCCATCTGCCAAGTGCATTTCCCTGCCAAAACCCCACTTTGCTCTGCTTCCCCTATTCAAAGTGCTATGGCCATAGATCTTGTCGGAATCTGCTCTCTCCGACCAAGCTCCACTATCTTCACCACCTCCGACGAGTCCCTCCGCCCATGTTGCTTCCTTTGGCTGAGGAGGCTGCCACCAAGGCATTTTTCTCCTTGTCTCTTCTACGAGCATGACCAAACTATTGCATCCAAGGCCTCGACCACCCCAGCCATGCCACCACCGGACCAAGCTACTTTCCCCTTACTCTTCGTTCTTCTACCATAGAAAACCCTTGTTTAAGCACTCCTTGGTTGCCATGGGAGAGAAAGGAGAGAGAAGAAAAAAAGGAAAACCCAACCCTAATATGAACGTACCTCTTAGATTAGGCCCCCAATCCAATTGGATCGAGATTGATTCCTTGATGATTGATCCAGACCATTTAGATCAGGATCGTGATCCGACCCAAACCATAATTTAGATCGAGATTCTCTCTCTTCACTCTTATCATTTTCTCGATTGAAGGCTAACAATATTATTAATTATTTTTATTAGAGCCTTCAATGCTAGAGAAGCACCAGATCAGGGATCAGGGCCGCAAGTCAAGGACTGTCACTTTTGAATCTGATTGATCTAAGATTGTATGTTCTTTTTATCTCTGGTATTTTTTTTAGTGCACATCATGTATTTCAAAATTAGAACTTATATTATCTAATTTTGAAACAATAATTAAAAATATTAAAATATCTAGAAATTAGAAAATTTGAAAAAAATAATTATATTATACATGCTTGCATAAAAAAATAATTCAAAATTATGGCATAAAGTGTCACTTTAACATGATTATTGCAAAATTACAAAATTTGAAATAAGATGATTTTTCTATTTTAATATTGCATGATATTTTGGAAGGAGATTATACATATTTATTTTTGCATGAATTTTTGAAAAAAAATTATTTTTCTATTTCTAGAAATGAGATGTGAAATTTGAATTGATATTATTACAAAAATAAATATGTTTATATTATGAGAAATTAGTTATTGTAAAATTATGAGAAAAATTTTTTAGTTTGATCATGATTGGGATCTAGCCAATGGAACCGATCATTAGTCATAAGTCAGAAACTAATTTCTTTTAGACCTAGCCAATCGAGGTTGATCGCTAGCAGAGCAATACCTTTCGAGCCTAGCCAGTCGAGGTTGATTGTGACACATGCTAATGTGTCGTGTGTATATTCTCAAGACTAGTCTCTTTGTCCTATCACGAGATTAAGCATGGCCATGTGATTCAAAGCTAGTTCTCTTTCGGGTCTAGTTAGTTGGGACTGATCACTAGCATATATTGATGGATTGTGTATTCTATATTCAGAAGCTAATCTCTTTTAGACTTTATCACAGGGATGATCGTGGCTATAATCACTAAAGATAGAGAGAATTTTGTGTTTTACTGTTATGCATAGCATATTTTCAAAAAAAATTATGTTGGTACATCATTTTACTATTGTTAAATTGCTATATTTGAAAAAAAAGTTATGCTTGATCCCTCTAGAGATACTCGAAACTTAATAAGCCTATAAAGCTCACTCCCTCTTTTCTATTTTTTGCATATGCAAAAGAGTATACAAGGCTTGAGACCAAGCAGTTGGGAGTTTAGATGTAGAGGATAATTGTTTAGCTTTCTCTTGAATAAATGGATGTATATTCTTAGTATTAGATTGTGAACTACTTTAAATAAATTAGATCATTTTCTACTCTTGCCGCTACCTCAGTTGGAACAATATATGAATGAAAAAGCAGGCCTTGCATATCCAATGGGGTAAAACCCTATGGATGTGCGGCTGTCTATCGCATGCCTGGCTCAGTCCATTGGATCGGGGCATGACACAAACATTCTATTAGAACTTGAATTTGTTTTTCAGCTTTGCTATTTTACTTTTGAAGATAATGTGGCCAGTCTTTTTTTGCTTTGCCTGCTCGCAAGAATCAAGCAAGGGGTTGTTCGATATTAGACAAGGCTTCCAATTGAAACTGCCCAAGCCAAGAGAAGATCAGTCATGTCTCTTCTTCTGCCTAACCATTATAACATAGTTGTAACAAAAAAAAAAGAAAGTATAGGTGCACTCTGGCCTAATCTAGAAATGAACAGCATAAGCGCTTTATTTCTCTGTTCCAATCATGTAACCAAAAAAAAAAAAATCTGTTCCAATTCAAATTTTCCACCCAATTTTATTTCTTTATTCCTTTTATGGTACCAAAGCTAGAATCTCTACCTTATACTTCCTTCTTTAGGTCCTCTTTAGCAACCATTCAACTTTTATCTCCACAAAACTAGTAATGGAAATTGTAACAATACATCACCAGCTCGATACAATGTGGAACGGTTGGTAATGAATGGTATGCACCACATAACAAGACAAGCTCCCAACACATTTTCTCATTCTTGGCCATGGTACCATAGGTATCAGGCAGTATGGGGCGATTTCACTTGCTTTGGACCAATACAAACCAGTTTGAGTCATATACCAAACAAACCTCGATACCATATGGTACACAATAGTCTGTGTAAAACGGTAAGGGATGATATGATAGATCTTGATTCCATCTATTTCCACTTCAATAACCTCACTCATGTTGCTACAGTTAAGCTTGACAGAAAAACAAAAATCTTGTTATTTGGAGAAATCAAATGATCCAGATCAAGAACTTTCAAGATATGCCAAGTATGTGATGGATCATTCCCACTGTAAGAGGAGCAGATTGAAGCCAAAGAAACAAGAGTATTGAACTTCCAACAAATACTAAAATGTGGCAGTGAACAAATTCACAGCTTGTCAGCTGGTTATATGCGAAGTGTCCCAAATCATAAACCTTCAAATATTAAAGAAAGCCTTAGACACTTCGAAGATATACTAATGTCCCATTCCATGGCCCCTCCCAATGTTTGAAGATCCTAATGCAAACAACATGACGACATTGATCAAATCAAGTTTGAAGGGGATCAACTTTTAGCAATCCATAGCTCATCATATTACAATGATCTAGTGAGGCAAGTTTGTAGGGGATCAATCGATTCTCAGAGCCTCCTGCAATTTTATCATTTAACTGAAATCTTGTGTAATCAAGAAGTCCAATGCATTCACCCTAAAGATCAATATGCCAAACCAACCAGCTTTTGTTTTGACACAAGGTCAAGGCCTGGTTTGGACTGAAGAAAGAATAGATCAAATAATAGAGGCTTCACACATTCTACTGGTGGCAACCAAGGCCGCCATACTGATTCACCATGCTTTGGTTGAGGAAATAATTCAAGGTTCTTCCGATTGACATCCTCATACTTCAGCAAAACCAGAATCAGATAGGCAGCATAATGTTTGGGACCATGCTAATCTGTCAGTGGGGGAAATCAATCACTACATTATGAACCACTTTCAACATTAAAAACTTATTTTCAACAAATTAACAAAAAGAATTTTTTTTTTAAAAACAAAGTAACTCAACCATCCTGTTAAAATGCATCAAAAACTAAAAAGATAACAATAAAACATAAACTACATCTAGTTTCATTATTCTAAAAACTATCAATTCCACATCAAAATTCAATTTTGAAACACGGTATAGTTGCCTTAGGCGCCACCAAATAAACCAACAGCAAGCATTTTCCTATACATACCTCGATATCATACCCAATCTCCTTTAAAGCAGCTGCAATGCTAAGCATCTGCAACTGCATGGCATCTGGCGACAGATCGGCAACCACCTGCAAGCGAAATTCTCACAGTCATCACGTCAAACAACACAAAATTCTCACAAACAAAGAACCACTCCAAAAGCCCAGACCCACCAATGCCAGCCGCGGCTTTAGAAGCCCGACCCGCTTCACGGGTCTGCCCAAGGCCATCAACGATAAATTTGCCTCCCTCCTCTCCCGCTCGAACTTTTCCAGCAGCTTCGACGGCACGAACCTGATCCCCTCCCCGAAATCCAACTCCCTGATCCCCGCCAAGATTCCTGGATCCCTCTCCCCCGATTTCTCCATCACAGGACCCGGCAAGAAGGCCTGGAAGAATACGACAACGAAGAAGAACGCGGCCATGGTGCAAATCCATTGGATGTAGTCAACCTTCTCGAAGAGGAGGAACCGAGCTAGCCTGGATCTGTGCCGGTGGAAGAATGACCGTACGCCGGCTGATGGCGACCACCGGAGCAGCGGCGCCCTCTTCAGCGCAATCCCCGTCCCCAGCGACCCCATCTACGCGGCCGCCACCACTACCACCATGGATTCTGATCGAACTAGGCTTCGATTTCTCGATCCCTTCGTGTTTCTTGGCGAGGGTTTCAGGGATCGGTCACCGCGGCCGCCATCAAAGGAGGGCAAGAGCGCTATGAGTGGAGTAAGGACGAAAGAAGACTCGCGACCGACCTAGCAAGCGAGATTTGGGGGTGGGGAACACCGGAGACTAGAGATTGGCAGCTTCCATGAGATAAAGACGGTGAGGAGAGAGAAAATCTTAGACAGAGGGACGATAATGTAGGGATATGACAGGCGCGCAAATGAGAGAATTCCGGGAATGCCCCTGAGGGAGTATGGATGGGCACATGGAACGTTCTTCACGAGAATGGGCCACTTGGAATTTGCGGTCGGTCCGTTTCTCCGCGTGGGAAACGCGTGGGAGATGAAGTTTGAGTTTTCTAACGACATTGACGTGACTGCCCCTGTCAACGCGTTGCCCAAAATGCCCTTGTGGCGCTGGTGATTCGGCCACGGAGTTTTGCTTAACGATGGCAGTGGGATCGGATTATAGACGAATAGAATGGGATCGAATCAAAAAATTATCAATTTAAATTTAATTTATTTATTAAATAAATTAAAATTTTAAATATAATTTATTTATTAAATAAATTAAATTAGATCAAATGAATTAAACAGATTAAATAGATCGAATTAAATGGATCAAAAATAGATTAAACAGATTTTAAATAGATTAATAAATAGATCTTAAATGGATTAAACAGATTAAATAAATCAAGTTAAATGGATCAAAAATAGATTAAACAGGTTAAATAAATTATTTGACTTAATCCGATCTGAATATTAAACGAATTAAACGGGTTAAACGGATCCGATACAATTATTAAAAAGATTAAACAGATCGATCCGTTTATAATCTAAATCCATTTAGCCTAAATCCAAATCTATTTATGACAGATCAAACACGGACAGTGCCGGCTTAAGGGTAAGGCCACCAAAGCAAGGGCTTTAGGCCCCAATTTGTTTTAGGCCCCCAAACCCCCTCCTTCTGCACCACATCCAGCCATCCACCTACGAGCACGAGAAGATCTGGAGACAAAGACGGAGACGGCGAGACAGGAGACGACGAGCGGGAGCGACGAGATAGGAGTGGGTGAGGAGGCCTCGAGGTAGAGAAGAGCGGTTGCCCGTTGGGGCCGTGGGCGAAGAAGTTGGCAATTCAGATAGTGAGGTCATCGGAGAGCTTGCAGAGGAAGGCCTTGAGGCAAGTGAGGGCGACACCAATGAGAAGGCCATCAGAGGCACCGGTGGTACCATCGTCGATAGAGAGGATGCGGATCCGTCCCACCATCCGACGGTAACGATCTGACTTGAGGGGCGTCTCCTGATCTCCGACGGCGGACATTCCACGCTTAAGGGATATCTTTAGTGGGACAGAGTTTCAGGCTTCCGTCGGCACCGCGGCGGGGGATTTTCTGGCTTCCGACGTCTGAGCGACGATAAGAAAAGTGGAAGGTCAGAGTCTCCATGCATCGGTTTGTTTCTTTTATTTTTTTTCCTTTCCTGAGTCATGACACATGAGGCAATTGGGACTGGCAATAGCGTGGTCGAAGAAATAATGCTGCATTGTTATTTTTTTTGATAAAAAGAAGGTTCAACTTGAATCGTGCTATGGATTCCCTTCACTTTTAACAATACCTTTTATAACAATCATGTTAAATCTTTACTATTATAGATGGAGGCCACTTATCCCTGCTTCAGCATACTATACATTTTTTGTTCAGGTTCAAAGTTTGGCTGGGTTACTCAGATTAATGTTCCTTTTCTAACGATTTTTATACCTTTTGGATCTACTGTATTATTCATAGTTGTTGTTTCTTTTATTTTCTTTTTACTTTTTGAACTTAATCCTCTCCGTTTACTAATGCAAATATTTGTATTGGGGCTATGTTCAAATGTTTTGTACACAATATATATTTCTAAATAATCTCCTATAGCTGTGTACAAAAAAGGCTTCATATTAGATATAATATGAATGACAAACAGAAATATATTAAGACTAATTCTTGTACTAAAGTTATATCATTTTTTAGAGTGGTATAATATATATATTTATTATTTTCTTCTTCTACTAAATGATAAAAAATTTTACACAATAATATATCTGATCTAACTCTTAAATCATTGTCACAAATACATTGAAAAAGTCGTATTGAAAGTGTTAAAGCAATAAAATTTTAAGCTCCACAAATAAGAGATATTTTATTGAAATTAACAGAAATTAGTAAAAATTCTAAAACTAAAAGTCAAGCTAATTGCTTAGCAACATATAAGTTTAAAAATTTTGAGTTTTTATTGGGTATGACTATTTGATATGATATATTATTTGCTATTAACTTAGTTAGTAAAAATTTACAATCAAAAAATATGCATATTGATATTGCTATAGAACAACTAAAAAATCTTCTTTCTATTTTTAAAAAATATAGAGAATATAGATTTGCATCTACTATGATTTTTTTAAAAAAAATTATATTTGAAATAAAAATAGAACCTAAATTTTATGATAAATGTATCATTTATAGAAAAAAATAATTTGATGAGAATGTTTACAATAAAATAATAAAATCTCTTGAAGAAATATTTAGAATTAATTATTTCTTATATATAGTAGATCAAACAATTTTTTCACTCTAAAAAAAATTAAAACAGTTTCAGATGTATTGAAAATATATTTAATTTTGTATTTAATGATAAAAAATCGAAGTCATTAGACAATGATAGTTTGAAAGAATATTATCTTAATCTTGAATGTTTCTTAAAATATAATAACTACTCTGATATTGATGATTTAGATTTATTTTCAGAGCTAAAAATTAAAAAAAAAATTATATAAATGAAAGATAACAGTCCAATGAACATACTCAATCATATAAAATGACTCGACTCTTTTTTAAATACATATATTACTTTTAGAATAATATTAATAATTTCAGTAAGTATTGTTTCAATAGAAAAAAATTTTAAAATTAAAATTAATAAAATCTTGCTTAAGATCAAA